>NW_027187372.1:17161924-17187187 GCF_028583685.1 Petaurus breviceps papuanus
AAAACCAAGCCAATACAGGGGAATCTTTAATTGCCATTACTATCACAGGTTGTTCCTTGAAGGAGTTTATAATTAGATAGGAGTGAAAAGATAAATAGGCCTGGACTTGACAAAAGTGTTTCCATTTGGTGATAAAAGGCAATAGATGGATTTTAGATTTTTTAAAAATGGAGTTGCATGATAAGAGCAATGCTTTATGAGGATCACCCTTATAGTAAGCTATATACTTGAGGGGCAGGGTATGTGGTGCAATACTATCCCTTGAGCCTAGAGTTAGGAAGACCTAAGTTCAAATCCACCCTCAGACACTAGTTATGTAACCCTGGGCAAGTCACTTAACTCTTTGCTTCAGTCTGCTTATCTATAAAATGGGGTGGAGAAGGAAATGGTAAACCAATGAAGTACCTTTGCCAAGAAAACCCCAAATGTTGTCATGAAGAGTTGGATATGACTAAAATGATTGAACAATAACAAGACCCTAGAAGACTGTTGATAATATAGGTGTGGGATGAATACAAATGAGACTAACATTGTGACAATGTGAATGGAATGGACAGAGCAAATATAAATGATATTTTAAAGATAGTAGTGATAGTTTTTTGGTGATAGACTAAGAGCTAAATGAGAGTGGGCAAAGAACCTGTTAAGATTAATACTCTAGGAAAATAATGGTACCAAAGGCAGACATATGGGAATTGAGAAATACCAATTTCAAGAAGAAAGTAAAGAGGGTTTTTTGTTGTTTGTTGGTTTTTATTTTTTGTATGTTAAATCTTGATGTCCTAGTGTTTAATACCACTTTGTTATTTTTCCAGTGTCATTGGAAAGCCTAATTCTTCCATGGTTAAGCACACATGACAGCAGAAGGTTATAGATAACTCATTGGTTTCATTTAAGCAACTGAAAGTTCTCAATTTGTTTTCCATTTATTTTATTGAAATATGGAACATTTGTTTGAATTCATTCCCCATTGTACAGATAAGAAAATTGATATTAAGAGAGAAATGCTATGACTTGACAAAGGTCATATTAATGGTAAGGAACCCAGTTAGAATTCCCACTTACGTTTTCTAATTACTAATCCAATATTATTTTCTTATTATGTTATACCATGCAAGTCAATTCAGTTGAGTAAACATTTATTGAGCTTCACCCATGTATAAATCACAAGGATAAATACTAAAGGAAATGAAAATATGAGTCAGTCACTCTCCTTATAGTACTTAAACAGTAGCAGGGGAAATTAGATTTGAAAATACATAACTATAAGAAAATTTTAAGTCCTGAAGAGTATGAAAAGTGTTACAAAGTCACAGTTTAGGAAGCTGTAATGAATATTTGATTTGGATGTAGAAAAACTGAGGTTCTAATCCTGCCTCAGTTACTTAGTAGTAGTGTGACTACGGGCAAATCACTTGATCTATCTTGCCTAAATTTCTTCATTTGTAAAATGAAGATATTAGACTAGATGACTTCTTAAACAATCTCCAGCTCTTTAAAAATCATTGGATCATTTTCAGTTGGAAGAATCAGAGGAATCTTTGTGGAAGAGTGAGAAGGAATCTTACAGTCCAGCTCATCAGAGGGGTTGATGGCAGCATGATACCATGAAAAGAACACTGCCTCTGGAGTCAGAGGACCTGAGTTCAAATTCTGCCTTTCATATTTTTTAGTTTTGAGGTCTTGTCTCAGTTCCTTGACCAGCTCATGTCTCAGCTGCATCATCTGTTAAATAAGGGAATTGGCCCAGATAGCTTTTGAAGTATCTTCCATATTTACATCTAAGAAGTTATAACTTATACAAAGAGTGAATGGGGTATGGATCAATGGTGAGATTCTTATTCCAGAGACATATCACATAATAAAGGTAGGGATGGGTTCTGATTTTTTCCATTACTACATTCTGTGGAATTCTCTTTGTGGCATTTTGTGGAGATTGACCTACTTCTAGGCTCTTGCTGACAGAATTGAGTCCATGTTTGTCAACTGACACACACACATATGTATTGGCACATTCCTATGCATTTTATAACTGATTTTGGTCAGTTTAATTTAGGCAAGGAACATACAACTGTCCTGATTATAATCTGATGAGCTAACTTCCTCTAATCCAGCTATTTAAAGTTAACAAATTTACCTAATTACAATGCAATTATGACCAATAAGGGAGGTTTCGCTTTGGGTTACCCAAAGATTGAAAAACCCTAGGGACCCCTTCCCACTTCATACCTATGAATCTTCCCAGCAAAACCAAGCAGAGATCTGTGCTCTTGATCAGGGTATCCATCTCACAGTAGGTCCTTATTGCCACTGCTCTTTCTTGCCTTTGAGACTTCAAGGCCATCTGGCCACACACATGCATGTTGGTGAGTAATAAATTCCTTACATGATGCTTTAAGTACTTGTGTTCCTTCTTGGTACTTTATCCACTATCTTCTCACACATTTATTTTTAATAACAGAAAAAATTAGATAATACCTTGAGAACTTTTCCTATATCCAATTATATAGCTACAAAATTTTATTCTCCCCTTTGATTCACCAATATAACATGGGTGTTTGGAGGTTAAAGAGGCTGAGGGGGGGGAAGGTGGGAAAATTGAGGGTTATATTTACTGAACTTTTTCAGTTCAAACTTACTTATACATTGAACAACAATATGTTTTCCCAACTGTGCTTCCCAGAATCCCCTTGACTTTAGTTAATGATAGGAATAAGTATCAGTCTTGTGATTTAATCAGTATAGGAACTTTGAGGTGAGAACACTCCCCATACCATTATAAGTCATCATCTCCCCTATAATGTTTAAACTTATGGAATTGTCAAGAGCTTAGGTGACTTTTCTGGGGCCATATAGCCAGTATATATGTCAGAAGTGGAGCTTGAATCAAGATCTTTCTGGCTTTGAGGCTGGTTCTCTAGCCACCACACCCTTTGGTGCAAATTATAAATAAATGCTTTTGTATTATTGTTAAAGTCTGGCACACATTTTTGAGATGGCTGCAAACCAATTTCCACATATGCCCAGAGATAACAAATAAGAGCTCTAGGTCCCAGCAGAGAGTTTCTACTATGGATTTTTTCCTTGTCTGCTCAAGCAAATTAGAACTGTACTCGGGAAGCTTATTCTAGTGACAACTTGGCTCCGTGATACTGACTTGTCAGTGGGACATCATGGGAAACACATATCTATGGAGAGAAGAAAAATTGTTTGGCTGACTTTAGAAACATTTTTAATATCTTGGGTTTCTAAATTGCACAGTACAATTGAGCCTTGGGGGTTTGAATGAGTTCATACCTGGTAGTATCGGACTTAGTGAGTGAAATAAATAAACAAGTGCATGAGCATGGAAGTCTCCGTGCTCCCTGCCATTGAAGAGAATAAAAAAAAAAATACCATTCAGAGTTCTTTTGAAATATGTCCTGCATAGACCAGGAAGGAATAAAAAGCAAAACCTCACCAACTATAAAAGATGGTAGGGTACTCTGAAACAGTTGTACCTCCATCAGATAACTCACATCCTTTAAGACTTGTGTGCTACAACACATTTGCTAAAACTTCCGGTTTTATATTTTAAAAAATTAGTGGAAAGATGGGGAATGTAGAATGAAGAAAATGTTATGACATTGATCAGCCAAACCATGAAGGAAAGATTAGGCTTCCTGTGAGTCAGGGAATCAGTCAGGCAATAAACAAATATTGGGTGCCTACTGTTTTTCAGTTGTTTCAGTCATGTCCAACTATTACAGACCCCATTTGGGGATTTCTTGACAAAAAACACTGGAGTGCTTTGCCATTTCCTTTTCCAGCTCATTTTATAGATTAGTAAACTGAGGCAAACAGAATTAAGTGACTTGCCCAGAGTCACACAGCTAAGTGTATGAAGCAATATTTGAACTCATGTCTTCCTGACTCCAATTCCAGTGCTTCCTCTAAGTACCTACTAGGTGACCAGAACTATTCCAACTGGTAGGGATAAAAGGAGAAGGTAAAAGGAGACCTTGTTCTGGAGGAGCTAACAATCTAATGAGTCAAGAAGAGAGCATTAGCAGGGTTGTAGGAAGGAGGAAATAATGTGAAAGAGATGAAGACTCTTCATTCTATCCATCAATTCTTGTTCAGTGTTGTATTTTTCTTCTTCAATTCTTAGAAACAGAGACAGCTAGTCAAAGGAAGAAAAGAAAGTAGAAAATGAGAATCTCATTCCAGATACTCCATTTAAATCCTTTGCTTTCTTAAAGGAAAAATAAAAAAAAAAAACATTTCCTCCATGAAGCCTTACTTTTTTTCTGTTAGCCCTCAAGTATATGCTTCAGTTATAGACTCCTGTTACCACAATCCCTATAGGGTTAGGATACGGAGTAACCTATGGACCAAATTTAAGGTTGTCTTTGATATGGTAAGAAAACTTTGTTGCCCATATGGCCTGATACAGTCCCTATGATAAGTAACCATGCTAAATTAATCTGATTCAATATATATTGGCTATACAAGATGATAAATACCTTGTAGCTCTTTTATTCCCACACTTCCCTAAATCTTCTTTTTTTCATTTTGCATCACCCATTCTCCACTTCCAGAGTTCTGAGGAAATCTTAGATTTTAAAATAGTTTATTCTAACGTTTTCTATGGTATATATGAGAATTAGTCCAAAATTGTCCATTTTTCTTCAGGTAAGGTAGATATCATGAAAGAGAACCAGTCTAGTCAAATATAGAAAACCTAGGTTTTATAAAACCAAAATCTTGGAAATACAGTTGAATTGTGTGTTTTTTAGTCTGATTTTTCTGCTTGAATAGAGCTTCACAACCTCTGTACTACATTCCAAGTGCCCATGTTTCAAGACACTTCTGGTCTCCTATATCTCTTCCTATGTAATATTAGCCTATTATTATCTAAAAGTAACTTTAATGCAATTTAATCCAGCAAGAAATTATTATGATTTTATTTAAGAGATTATATTAAGGGCTAAGCATATAAAGGCAAAAAGATGAAAAATTTTCCTGTTCTCAGGGATCTTAAAACTTATTTCTCAGTTCATCTCAATAGATCCTATAGATATGTCCAAAAGAGAACTCATTTGCCTCTCCTCAACCCACCACATATCCATTCTAAACTTCCCAATTTCTGTTTAGTACACCAGTATCTTCTTGGAGACCATGGTTTATAAACTCTTCCCATTCAACGTCTCCACATTTCTGAGATGAATGAAAAGCCTGAGGGACAGAGTTTCTGGGTAATTAATAACCAATTTGTTAATTAGGCTAGAAGATAATCAGTAAATTGATGGTTAGTGGTTTCCTCAGTAACCAAAGACACCTAATAGAGACACTGAGTGACTTAAATATTTTTTTAAAGGGAATCCTCCTAACAGGAGAAATCAACCCTTACTGGTGAATATTTAAATGAGGATGTGGGCATCTAATTAAGGAGATGATTAATAATCATCAAGTACTTCTGCTGAGAACATGGCTTGATCATGAATCTCAACTATCTCCAGCAATTTGGACAAAGGGATCCATCTCTAGTCAGACCACTCTGGTCTTCTCCTTCATAAGTTTGGTAACCCCAAATTCTAATGGAAAGGAGAAAGAGCATAGGCTTATGCTTTAGGTTGGAATTCACCTAGATCATATTCTGTTTACATTCCAGATGAAAATAAGGTTTTTTAGTTGGATGGGGTCCCACCCAAGATGGCAGGAGTTCCCACCCAAGACTGGAGAGCATATTCCCAGAGGATTTTTGTCAATCTTATCTATGTACAATATCCTTCAGAGACTGACTGACTGATCTATAGGGACTGGTCCCTGAAAAAAGAAATCACAAGAAAAAGTCTTAATTCTAATTTAATAATTGGCTAATAATGTAGTATGATCTATCACATATTCTTCTATCCAGTGACACTGGCATTGCTGTTGTTTGAATAAGATAATCCATTTCTTGGCATTAATCATTTTCTCTGTCCCCGATGCCATATTCTCCCTATTCACACCTCCTGACTTTCCTGGCTTTCATCAAGTACCAATTAAAATCTTATCTTCTATAGGAAGTCTTTCCTAATACCCCAACTCTAGTTTGTTCACTCCCTTAATTATTTCTTATTTTCACGCAAGTAGGGAAAAATACTATATATTTAAAATATTTTCTATGTTTCCTCTATAAAGCTCATTTGTACATATATTTGCTTGTTGCCTCACCCATTAGATTGTTAGACCTGTGAGGGCAGAGATTGTCTTTTGAAACTTCTTGTCCCCAAAACTTAGGATAATTCATGGGACATATTAAGTGCTGGAGGAAAGATTTGAATTCTTCTTTCTGATTCCAGGAAATTGCTTTATCACCTGTACCACCCCATTACACTTAAGTGGTTTTATAAGCTTAAGATATTTGCACAAATGATTATTTTGGCATCATTTTTGCCATTAAAGCAGCATTACATAATAACGACACATAGTAATGACAAATAGTGTCATTTTGATTTTATTGTTATTAGGGAGAGGTTTCTGGAGTTCATACATGATCATTTTTCTGATAAAAAGATGCAGGAGAAAACTACTTAAATATGGCATTCTGAAATAATTTATAATAAATCACTAAATTCTTCAAGATAGATGAAATATTCTCCGATTAATAAATGGTCAAAGAATATGAACAGTTCACAGAGGAAGAAATTAAAGATATCTATAAGCATATGAAAAAAATGCTCTAAATCACTATTGATAAGAGAAATGCAAATCAAAACATCTCTGAGGTACCACATATCACTGGTCAGACTGGCTAAGATGACAAAGCAGGAAAATGACAAATGCTGGAGAGGATGTGGAAAAATTGGAACACTAATACTTTGCTGGTAGAGTTGTGAAATGATCCAACCTTTCTGGAGAGCAATCTGGAACTATGCCCAAAGGGCTGTAAGTAATTTCATAGCCTTTGACCCAGCAATACCACTTCTAGGGTTGCATCCCAAAGAGATCACAGAAGCAGGAGGAAGACCCATATGTACAAAAATATTTATAGCAGCTATTTTTGTGGTGACAAAGAATTGGAAATTAAGGGGATGCCCATCAATTGGGGAATGGCTAAACAAGTTATGGTATATGAATGTAATGGAATACTATTGTGCCATAAGAAACAAAGAGCAGATGGATGTCATAGCTACCTGAAGAGGCTTATATGAACTGATGCTTAGTAAGAAGAGCAGAACCAGGAAAAATTTGTACACAATTACAGATACAAGGTATATGTGATGACCAACTTTGAAAGACTGGACTCTTCTCAGAAATGCAGGGCTATAAGTAAACTCCAAAAGACTCATGATGGAGAGAGATGTCTACATTCAGAGAAAGAACCAGAAAGGACAGAGTTTGAATGCAGATTGAAGCAAACTACCTGCTCTCTTTTTTTTTAAACTTTTTTGGTCTTTATTAATTTGTTCGTTTACTTTGAGTTTACAAGATTCAGTTCCCACTTCTTTGAGTTTAAAATTTTCTCCCTCTCCCTTTCCTCCTCCTCCCACGTAGTGGCATACAATCAGGTATAGGATCTGCAGATAGTTTAACATTAGACATTGGTCAGGTTATAAGGAAGGGTTATATTGGATAGAATGAACAATGTGAAAGAGGAAACAAAACCAAACAACAAAAAGAAAGAGAGAAGGTAATTTTCTTCAATCTGCATTCAAACTCTGTTCTTTCTGGTTCTTCCTCTGAATGAAGACATCTCTTTCCATCATGAGTCTTTTGGAGTTTACATATAGCCCTGCATTTCTGAGAAGAGTCCAGTCTATCAAAGTTGGTCATCACATATATGTTGTGTCTGTAATTGTGTACAAATTTCTCCTGGTTCTGCTCTTCTCACTGACCATCAGTAAGTATAAGCCTCTCCAGGTAAATATGAAGTCCATCTGCTCCTCGTTTCTTATAGCACAGTAGTATTCCATTACATTCATAAACCATAAATTATTCAGCCATACCCCAATTGATGGGCACCCCCTTAATTTCCAATTCTTTGCCACCACAAAAAGAGCTGTTATAAATGTTTTTGTACATAAGGGTCTTCCTCCTGATTCTATGATCTCTTTGGGATGCAACCCTAGAAGTGGTATTGCTGGGTAAAATGATATAAAATTACTTATAGTCCTTTGGGCATAGTTCCAGATTGGTCTCCAGAATGGTTGGATCAGTTCACAACTCTACCAGCAAAGTATTAGTGTTCCAATTTTTCCACATCCTCTCTAGCATTTGTCATTTTCCTGTTTTGTCAAACTAACAAATCTGACCAGTGAGCTGTGGTACCTCAGAGTTGTTTTGATTTGCATTATTCTAATCAATAGTAATTTAGGGCATTTTTCATATAGTTATACATACCTTTAATTTCTTCCTCTGAGGACTGTCTGTTCATATCCTTTGACTATTTATCAATTGGAGAATGACTTGTAGTCTTACAGATTTGACTCACTTCTCTGTATATTCTAGAAATGAGCCTTATCAGACACATTGTTTGTAAAAATTCCTTCCCAATTTACAACTTCCCTCTTAATATTTGTTACAGGGCTGTGTTTGTACAGATGCTTTTCAGTTTCATGTCATCAAAGTTATCCATTTTGCATCTTATAATGCTCTCTAATTCTTGTTTGGTGCAGTGTCCAGAATAAAGAGAGGTGGTGAACTAATTGTTGTGATAGTCCCAAGGTTGTTGTTATGATCAAATGAGATATTTATAAAGTGATTATCACAGTGCCTGGAACATCAGAGATGCCTTATATATCGTCTTCCCCCGCCCCCCCCGTCCTTCCTGGATGCACTAAATTGAGTAATCCAATTGGCAAAGAATAAGTAGTAACCCAGGATGGGTCAATGCCTTTCATTAATCTCTCTATTTTTCATCATTCTGGAGCACTAAGAAAGTCCATAGTGAATACCAGTTCTGTCCTTACAAACAACAATATAAAGTGCTTGAATGTATCATAGTATCCTTATAATCAAGTCAGAAGGGACCTAAATGTTCATCTAGGCTCACTTTATAAGTGAGAAAACCAAGGCTGAAGAAATTAATTGACTTGCTGAAAATGAGCCAATATAGACTGTTTATAAATCTTGAAAGCTCTTTCCACTATAACATGAATTTGGGGAAACTGGGGAGGGTGAAAAACAAGCAATAAGAATAATCAATTAATTGAAAATCTTCAAATTTCGAGGACTTATTTAGTCTAGAGGGGAAAAAAGATTAAATTATTTACTTTTTTATTAGAGTACTATAAATCTGCAAAAGATTGAAAAGAGAAGTTAGAGAATAAAGAGAATAATTCAAAACTATTCATATATAAATATGTAGATTTAGGTATATATTTGGAATGGAACAAATAACATCTTTTCCCAGTGTTTTAGGTGTTCTCATAACTATAGGAAAGGGAAATGACTATTCAAATGAAAAGTTTTTCAGAATAATAACTGACAACAAAGTTATTTTTATTACAGAATTCTTTAACTGGGAAAATAAAAACCATGGTGGAAATATGACTGGTTGAAATAATATAAAGCCTTCAGTCTTCAACAGTGAAGGACAAGGAATGATTACTTGAATAAATACAAGAAAAGCTACAGAGGAGAAAATGGATTGCCCCTTGTACTGTAACTAATTGTTGAAGAAGTAGAAAGAAGATTTTTGTTTCATGAAATGTGCAATTGACACAAAAGACTAGATAAAGGGATTTGCCAAGAGTTCTGAAACTAAAATATATAAGGCTGAATCAAGGCCAAAGAAAGGCCTTAATGAATCAAAGTGACTATAAATAATATGTAACACAGTAAGAAAATGACTACTACTTTACTGTAAGGTACTTGTTGTTTTATATTCCTCTACTTAATGGAAGTGTGTGCTAATAACTTGAGTTAATAAGCTGGTTACATTGGCATTATCAGGTTTATCTGTGTGGAAACTGAATTTTTCCATGACAGGCTTCTCTCTCTCTCTCTCTCTCTCTCTCTCTCTCTCTCTCTCTCTCTCTCTCTCTCTCTCTCTCTCTCTCACACACACACACTCTCTCTCTCTCTCTCTCTCTCTCTCTCTCTCTCTCTCTCTCTCTCTCTCTTTCTCTTTCTCTCTGATAGATGCTTGGCTGGCTACTGTTAAACTTGATAAAACAGTTTTTTTTCCCTTTTTTTGCTGTATCAATTTGGATTACATAGTAGTATATTTGGAGGATTGCTGCCTCCTTTGGAGAAGTAATGCATGGAAAAGGAAGAAAAATGTTGGGGCTTATGGTTATAAACTCTTTGAAGTTCCTGACTTTGTGATTTTTTTTTTAATTTTATGTTTATTTTTAGTTTACAACATTCATTTCCACAACATTTTGAGTTACAAATTTTCTACCTGTCTTTCCCCTATCCACCACCCCAAAACAGCAATCCCACTGAATACTCCTCCCCCAATCTCCCTCTCTTATATCCTCCCTCATTCCCCCTCCAACTTTTCATTAGGGCAAAATGGATCTCCATACCCAAGTGCCTGTATATCTTATTTCCCAGTGAACATAAAAAAAATAATAATAATTTTAAACATTTGCTTTTAAAACTTTGAATTCCAGATTCTTTCCCTTCTTCCATCACCCACCCTTACTGGGAAGATAAGCAATTCAATATAGGTTGTACATGTGTAGTTATGCAAAACATTTCCATAGTGGATATATTGTGAAAGACTGACTATATTTCCCTCCAACCTATCCCACCCCACACTTGTTCTATTTTCTGCTTTGACCCTGTCTCTTTCCAAAAGTGTGTGCTTCTAACTACCCTCCCCCTTCCATTTGTTGTCCCTTCTATCCTCCCTCCCCTTATCCCCTTCCCCTCTGCTTTCCTGTAGGGTAAGATACACAATTTAGTGTGTATTTTATTCCCTCCTTAAGCCAAATTCAATGAGAGTCAGGTTGACTCATTCTCTTTTACCTTCCTGTTCTTCCCCTCCATTGTAACAGTTTGCCCTTGACTCTTTCAAATGAGATAATTTGCCCTATTCTGTCTCTCCCTAACTCCTCTCCTTATATTCCTCCCTCACCTCTTACTTTTATTTTTTTAAACATCATCCCTTCCTATTCACTTGATCCTGTGCCCTCTATGTATATTTGTACATATATATATACACACACTCACATATGTATTCATATGCACATATACCCTCCTATATAGACATATATGTATATGTGTGTATACACATACACACACATATTCCCTTAAACTATCCTCATACTGAGAAAAGTTTCATGAGTTACAATCCTTTTTCCATGTAGGAATTTAAAGAGTTCAACTTTGATAAATTCCTTATGATTTCTTTTCCCTGTTTACCTTCTCATGCTTCTCTTGCTTCTTGTATTTGAATGTCAAATTTTCTATTCAGCTCTGTTTTTTTTTTCATTGAAAATGTTTGAAAGTCCTCTATTTAATTGAATGACCATATTTTCCCCTGAAACATGATACTCGGTTTTGCTGGATAGGTGATTCTTGGTTTTAATCCTAGCTCCTTTGATCTCCAGAATATCATATTCCAAGCCCTTCAATCCCTTAATGTAGAAGCTGCTAGATCTTGCGTTATCCTTATTGTTATCCACAATATTCAAATTGTTTCTTCTTGACTGCTTGTAATATTTTCTCCTTGATCTTGGAACTCTGGAATTTGACTATAATATTCCTAGGAGTTTTCTTTTGGGGATCTTTTTCAAGACATGATCAGTGAATTCTTTCAATTTCTATTTTATCCTCTGCTTCTAAACCATCAGGGCAATTTTCCTTGAGAATTTCTTGAAGGGTGATTTCTCAGATTTTTTTTTTGATCATGGCTTTCAGGTAGTCCAATAATTTTTAAATTTTCCCTCATGCATCTATTTTCCAGGTCAGTGTTTGTTTTTTTTTTCCAACGATGTATTTTACATTGCCTTCTATTTTTTTTTGTTTCAATCTGTTTAATATTATCTTTATTTCTTATAAAGTCATTAGCTTCCATTTGCTCCAATCTAATTCTGAAGGAATTATTCTCTTCAGTGAGCTTTTGAAATTCATTTTCCATCTGGCACATTAGACTATTTTAATGCATTCTTTTTCTCATTGGCTTTTTGGGCTTCTTTTGCCATTTGAGTTAGGCCATTTTTTAAAGTCTTATTTTCTCCAGTCTGGTTATTGTCTCTCTTTTCATGATTTTCTTGTTTCATTCTCATTTATCTTCCCAATTTTTGCTCCACCTCCCTTACTTGATTTTCAAAATCCTTCTTGAGCTCCTCTATGGTCTAATCAGTTCATAATTTTCTTGGAAGCTTTTGGTGCAGGAGTTCTGACTTTGTTGTCTTCCTCCCATTCCATGTTTTAATCCTTTTAGTCCCCCAAAAAGAAATCTAAGGTTTGACTGCTGTGTTTGCTTTGCTTCCTTTGCTTGCTCATGTTGCCACTCAATTACTTGACTTTTGAGCTTTTGCCACAGGAGAACTCTGCTTCCAAAGAGAAGACCTTTGTCCCAAATTACTGGGTTTTTCACAGCTGACAGAGCTATTACTTGGGTGCCCTCTCTGAAGCTCCCACTAGCTCTGTCACCTTGTCACACACCCCAGGACCTTTGCCCTAGAGAGTGATCTAAATCCAATCAGGTTAAAGAAAGATTGTTTACCTTCTGAATAGTTTCTTGGACCCCGTAAGATCTGTAGTCCAGGAGCTCTGAAGTAGCCACATGGAGGCAGCTGCAGGGCCACCACGCCTCAGCTACTTCTCACCCCAGGGGCCAGGGGCCAGACCTGTTCCTCCATCTTCACCCCGCCCCAGTTTCAACAGAGTTCCACACTGACCTTTTACTTTGTCTTTGGCATTTATGGGCTCATAATTCTGGAAACTGCCATAGCTGCAGGTGATCCACTCTACCAAAGTCTGCTCCAGCTTCTGTTGTTTGGGGACTCCCTGAGGCTAAAACCCTGGGCTTACATGGGGCTGGGCTGTGCTCCTAGCACACTGCAATGGACCCTCCCTGTCTGCCTTCCAGGCTGCCTCCAGTGGGAGATTTGTTTCTCTTTGTCACTTTGTGGGTTCTGTAGCTCTAAACCTTGCTTAGAATCATAGTTTATAGGTATTTGAGGTGGTTATGGGGGTGAGCTCACCTATGGTGAGAGTTTTCCTGCTTCTATGCTGCCATCTTGTCTCTACCTCAATAGTACATATTTTAATGGAGATATTTTCTAGATGCATAAGCATTTTTTTTTACTTTTTAAAAAATAGTTTTAAAATTTAAATTTAAAAAAATTAAAAAATTAAAAAATCAACAGCAAAAATTCTGGGTTTTAGGTATTTCACTAAGCGGGAGTGATATATGTAAAATGGAAGCCAAAATAATCAATACAATTTAGTCCTGAGTTGATAGAATTCTAGTATCAAGAACAAAGTGTATGTATTTAGGTCCCATTACATTCAATTCTGGGTAAATTTTATCTGAAGTATTACTCAAGATACCATAGTTTAAGACAGTTATTGACAAATTTTAATTTGTACAGAGAATTACAAAGAATATGGTTAGGACTCAAAATTAGATCATTGGAATACTTTTGAAGGAACTACTCTAAAGAAAAGAACTAAAATAACATAAAATTTTTCTTTAGATATTTGAAGTTCTGTAATCTGGCAGAAGAATTAATCTTGTGTATAAAGATGATGGGGGAAAATAGTATCAATAGCTAGAAATAATAGAGATGTTGCTTTTTGCATATAAGCAAAGAATTTGATCAGAAATTAGAATTCTACAAAATTATAAACTCCCTTATTATAAATAATAATATTTTAAAATATCTGACTTTATATAGTACTTTGAGTTTTGTAGAATATTTTAATAAATTCTCTTTTACATTTGATCTTCACAGAATCCCTGCAGGTGTAATCATTGGTCCTATTTTATTTACAAGTAAACTAAGATTGGGAAAGTTGTTCAAGATCTTACAACTTAGGAAGTATCTGAGGAAGAATTAAAACCTAGGCCTTTTCTTTCAGGTATCTCTTATCAGGATATTTTTTTTCCTTTGCCTTTTTGTAATTTCAGAACTTTGTTAATAAGAGCCTTCCATTTCCCACTCCACCTCCACTGTCTTCCCTGTAGACTTTTCCTATCCACCCTTTCTTTGAAGCTTTGCAATTTAATTAAACAAACACTTATTAAGCATCTTATACTGGCAAATTACCTCAGCTCTGGGGATACCAAGACAAAGTGAAATAATCCTGAAGGAATGGACATTCTAATGTAATGATTCACATTGCACACAGTTAAATAAATAAAGTTAGCCAAAGAAATTTCAAGAGGAAGGATGTCAAGGGGATGACAGAGAAGTTAAAGGAAGACCTTCTTTAGAAGACTTGCACCTGAACTGTACATTGCAGGGAAGTTGGGGTTTACAAATGTTGGAGGTTAGAAGGGAATAGATTTAAGATATGGGGGAACCACCAGTGTAAAAGGTAGTGAAGTCAGCCATTGAAAGTCATGTATGAGAAGCAGCTAACTGATCTGTTTGACAGAAAAGTGAGTGTATGTATATGACTGAAAACACCAGATTGATCCATAGCACTGAGGGCTTTACATGCTACCACACTGAGGATTGTGTATTTTATTCTAGTGGCACCAGGAAATCAGAGAAGATTTTCAAGTGTGTACTGATTGGTGTTTCAGGGATAACAATTTTCCAGTTGTAAAATTTAGAGGGGAGACCCTGGAAATAGAAAAATCCATCAAGAAGCTATTATGATAGTAGAACATATACATACATACATACATACATACATATATATATATATATATATATATATATAAAGGACTTAAACTGTGGTAGTTTGTATGAGTGAGGAAAAGGGAACAGAGTCAAGAGATATTGTGGAAGGATAGGTGATAAGTCTTCCCTCTCTCGATCTATGCCTCTATATTTCACTGACAGTGGGTCAGAGATTGTACCCCACATTTCTTTCAGTACCCCTGAATTTAGTACATCTGTACTAGATAACTTAAATTCATCAAAGGTAGTTACATGCACAATGATTATCTTCATTTGGGGGTATGGAGAAGGGCAGTTATCAACTTCATATTGGGCCATTATATTTTGACCTTAGAAATTTATTTGAATTCTTTTTCCACTATAGAACAGAACATATTTAGAGATGTTTTGTTATCTTGCTAAACTGCATATATAAAGGTACAATACAATATAACATCAATAAAATATGATATGATAAAATGTGATAGTATAATACAATATAACATAACATAACATGATATGATACAATATGCTATAATATGAACATTTTATAACATATAACATAACAATATAATATAATTAATATTATATAAATATAAACATACATACACACATATATTCCTTAAAATTTATATATATGTACATATATAGGTATATCAGAAATGAAGCCTCTTTCTTTTTCTTGAAATTTATTGAAGTGATGGTTTAACAATAAAAAAAAAACAAACAGTTATAAAAAATCTCATTTTCTCGGATCTTTATAGTAAATAAATAATTGTCCTCAGGTAAAAAATTAGTCTTCAAAAGGTTTCTGTTTTTTGATGGAAACATTGAAAATAAAATCATGTATTTTAACAAATTTCATGTTGATGCAGTAAGAATTCCATCTAATGAGGACTTCTATTGGAATTGCATTCATTCGGAAAAGATCAGGAAGGTTAGCTGGCTTCAATTTCTGGAGTGGTTAAAATCTGAAAATAACCTTTACTTATTAAGAAAGCTTTTTTCGTTTTAAAATGAGAGATAATGGACTTTTTAATGTGTAATACAAATAACAGCAAAGTAAATAATGAGAGATGACGTTGAGGTTCTGGGAAATAGTATTTAAAAGTTCATGCAACAGTTTTACTTGAAAGGGGAAAACAGACTCTAAGTGCATCTTTAGGAGATTCTGCTGCTTTTCGTTACTGCAAAAGTTGTCTTGAAGATATGAGGGAAACATGACATTTCTAGGATCAGTTCAGAAGCAGCCATAGAATAGGCCAAAGTTATAATTTTGGCCTTGGAAATGCTGTAATAACTGTACTGTCTGGCTACCAACTGGAAATTTATGTTAGGTAGCATTCAGCACATCCCAAGTCTAATGATAATTAATGTTTTTAGTGTTCCCTGAAGCACTGCAAAATCCAAGGGCTTTTAATCAATCAACAAACATTTATTAAGCTCCCTCTCTATTCTAAGTACTTTGTTAGGTGCTGAGGTACTTTCTGGGTCATTATAGAAAGATTAAATTGTGTTCAACATAATTTTCATACTAATTTGCTTTTGCCCAGATCTATGATTTCATTAAGTGCAGTGAACTCCCAGTTTGAATATTCTCTCCACTGAAGCAGATTGAAATCTTACTTCTAACTTAACTACCTTAGAGTGAATTGAGGGGTGCTAAGATGGTAAGTGTCACAGTCTCCATCAAGTGTATGTAAGGAGAAGCATTTAAATTAAAACTTACTTGACTTTTTCTCTGTCCTCTTTTCCCCACCCTTTTGAACATTCCCATCCCTGTAACTTCTTTATCATGTAAGATCACATCAGCTCTGGAACTCATACCTCCTCAGAACTCTCTCTTTTGCTCTTCCCTCCCTCCCTTTGGTGGATGGAGATTTGGAAAATCCCCCCAGAATCTCTACTTAAGGAAGGCCTTAGGCCAACCACTTCTTCATGTCCCACAAACTACACTATACTGTCTTCTCATCATGCCCCCTCTTAAGTCAATATCCTTCTGCTACCCTCCACTCTCCTTGTTTTTTAGCTTCTTTTTGTGTTTTAGCATCCCCAATTAGATTGTAAGCTCCTGAAGGGCAGGAACTTTTCCCCTGTCCTTATATCCCCAATTCTTAGCAAAGTGTCTCGAACATAGTAGGAACATAAAACGTGTTTGTTGACTGACTGACTACATAAATGGCACTTTGACTATAAGGAAACATTGCCTGGAAGTTTTTGTTTTCATGTTATGTCTTGTAAGAATCATAGATTTAGCATTCAAAGTGAGTTTAGAGGTGTACTAATAATCCCCTTCCCCTTATTTTACAGATGGAGAAACTGAGGCACAAATTGAAGTAATTTGCCCAGTATCACCCAGGTAGTAAGTAGCAGAGATGGGATTTCATTCAAGTTTCTCTAATTCTAAACCCTAAGTATTTTTTCCCTTATTTGATACTAATTCTTTAGAAATTAATAATCCACTTAGGCTATATATGATATCAATCAAACTATCTGCCTACAACCCCCACTCCAGTGTTTAGTGTCTAATGACATGATTGTATACAGAAGTTGCCAGGATCACAGAGTTGGAAAGGAGCTTATTAGTCATCAAATACACTCCACTGTATTTTCACAGCTAAGAAAACTGAGGCACAGAGCAGTTACACATTATGTCCAGAGCCATTCTTTGAGGGAGGGTCTGAAACAGAATTTGAACCCAGCAGCTTCAAATTCTAAACCTGAGTTGAGTGCATTAGCTACTACAACAGTCTGCCTCTCTAGAATCTCCCCAATGGAATCTGTTTCTAACTGCTATCAGTTCTCTTCAAGAGATTTAATTTTTCTTTGTGTTACCTTCTTTTTCCATAAAGCTGATATATGCAAATTCACTGACATGCTATGAAGCATTGAAACTCTTAGGTATTTAACAGAGTAGTCTCTTTAGTGACCTTGAAACTGTTTCTTCGCATATTTCTTTAATTTTTAATGAATGCAAGATCTTTCTCCACCTGTTTATAACATTAATTTCTTTATTTATAAACAAGATATCATACTACTTCATTTACAAAGAGAACTAAGTCCTTACATTGACATTACAGATGATTTTTTCTCTATCGTTGTTGAAATCTACATACATTATCAATGTATATTCAAACAAATTTTTTTTCTACTCAAATTAGGCATCGAAGTGTTCATCCATAAGTGTGGCAATATTTGATATCATTTTACAATATAAACCTTTTCCCTTACAAGAAAACAATTTTTTTCAAAAAAAATATTCTTCAGTAAACAACTCCATTAATCTTAAACAAATAGTTTACCTTACATACATCTCTATGATCTTACCAATATGGGTAGTCTTTCCAAAGTACAGGTCACAATTCGTTCACACCTTCCCATCCATTTTGCTTCTAGTTCATGTGCTTCCATGATCCTCCACAGGGAGTCTACCCAACTTGATCTACATCTTTATATTTGGTGGTACCACCTGAGCACTCATGATGTACACTGGTCAGACCTTACTCCAATTGCATTTCTTACCCACCTTCATTTCCAGCCATTATCCATGGTGACATCATTTATATGACTTTTTTTGAGTAATTATTTTTACACTTTATTTTTCTTATGTTTAGAGGGTATTTGATCCTTTTCTTTTTAAATTGCTTTATTTTTAATTTTCAACATTCATTTCCACAAGATTTTGAGTTCTACATTTTCTCCCTATCTCTCCCCTGCCCCCTACCCCAAGATGTAATGCATTCTGATTACCTCTTTTCCCAGTCTGCGCTCCCTTCTAGCACCCTCCCTCTTATCTCCTTCCCCCTTACTTTCTTGTAGGGCAAGAAATATTTCTTTTATTTTGGAGGAGGAAAACAAGCCAATTGGGGTTAAGTGACTTGCCCAAGGTAACACAGCTAGTAAGTGTGCCAAGTGTCTGAGGTCTATTTGGAACTCAGGTCATCCTGACTCTAAAGCCAGTGCTCTATTCACTGTGCCACCTATTTTCCCCACAAGATAAATTTCTAAACCCCATTGACTATATATTCTACTTCCCAGTTGCAGGTAAAAGCAAATTTTAACATTTGTATTTAAAACTTTGGACTTCAAATTCTCTCCCTTCTTCACTTCCCACCCACCCTCATTGAAAGTTACACAAAACACTTCTATAATAGTGATGTTGTGAAAGACTTTTTCCCTCCATCCTATCCCCCCCATTTATTCTATTTTCTCCTTTGACACTGTCCCTTTTCAAATTGTTTGTTTCTGACTACCCCTTCCCCCAATGTGCACTCCTTTCTACCACCACCCCCCTTATCCTCTTCCCATCTACTTTCCTGTAGGGTAAGATATACAATTTAGTGTCTATGTTATTTCCTCTCTAAGTCAAATCAGATGAGAGCAAGGTTCACTCATTTCCACTCACCCACCCATTTCTTGCCTTATTTATGTGAGACAATTTACCTCATTCTCTCTCTCCCATTCTCCTTCTTTCAGTATATTCTTCTCACTCCATAATTTTATTTTTTATCATCCCTTTTTATTCAACTCACCCTGTGCCCTCTGTCTATATGTGTATGTGTGTATATATGTTAATGTGTGTGTATATATATATATATATATATATATATATAATATGTACATACATATACATACTAACACACTCTTATTTATTCATTTATCTGTTTGTTTATTCCCTCCAACTACCCTAATCCTGAGAAAGTTCTCATGAGTAATAAACATCATCTTTCCATGTAGGAATGCAAACAGTTCAATTCTCATAAGTCCCTTATGCTTTCTTTTTCCTATCTACCTTTCCTGCTTCTCTTGACTCTTGTATTTGAAAGTAAATTTTCTACTCAGCTCTTGTGTTTTCATCAAGAATGCTTGAAAGTCCTCTATTTCATTGAATATCCATATTTTCCACTGAAGTATTATAATCAGTTTTCCCAGGTAGCTGATTTTTGGTTTTAATCATAGCTCTTTTGACCTCTGGAATATCATATTCCAAGCCCTCCAATTTATTAATGTACAAGTTGCTAGATCTTTTGTTGTCCTGATTGTGTTTTCATAATATTCAAACTGTTTCTTTCTGACTTCTTGCAATATTTTCTCCTTGACCTGGGAACTCTGGAATTTGGTTACAATATTCCTAGGAGTTTTCCTTTGGGGATCTCTTTCAAAAGGCAGTTGGTGGATTCTTTCAATTTCTCTTTTACTCTCTGGTTCTAGACAATCAGGGCAGTTTTCCTCGATAAATACTTGAAAGATGATATATAGGTTCTTTTTTTGATCATGGCTTTCAGGTAGTTCAATAATTTTAAAATTCTCTCTCCTGAATCTATTTTCCAGGTCAGTTGTTTTTCCAATGAGATACTTCACGTTGTCTTTTTTTTTTTTCATTCTTTTGGTTCGGTTTATAATTTCATGGTTTCTCATAAAGTCATTAGCTTCCATTTGATCCATTCTAATTCTGAAGGAATTATTTTCTTCAGTGAATTTTTAGACCTCCTTTTACGTTTGGGCAATTTTGTGTTTTAATGCATTCTCTTTGTTGGCTTTTTTGACCTCTTTTGCCATTTGGGATTTTTTTTAAGTTGTTATTTTCTTCAGTATTTGTTGGGTCTCCTTTAGCAAGCTATTGACCCATTTTGCATGATTTTCTTGTGTCATTATCATTTGTCTTCCCGATTTTTCCTTAACTTCTCTTACTTGATTTTTCAGACTCCTTTTTGAGCTCTTCCATGGCCTGAGACCAGTTCATATTTTTCTTGGAGAATTTTGAGGTAGGAGATTGAACTTCATTGCTTTCTTATGGACCTACATTTTTATCTTTTTTGTCACCAAAGTAAGATTCCATAGTCTAAGGTTATTTTATTCTATTTGCTCATTTCCCCAGCCAAATACTTGGTTTTCTAAATCTTTATCAAGATAGGACTCTGCTTCCAGTAGGAGGTGGACATATGAGTAGGTGTACTGTCCCAAGCTTCAGGGATTTTGTGTAACTGTTTTCAGAGATACTACTAGGGACCTGTAAATTTTTAACTCTTCCAACGTGACGTGATCAAAGAAGAGATGTTTACTCCTCTCCAGACTTATACTCTGGTTTGTTAGTGACCATAAGCACTCTCTTCTGCCTTGAACTGTAAGAAGGATTCCCTCTCTACAGCAGCCATAAGCTCTACCACACCAGCACTCCTTCTCAAGCTAGCACTGCCATCCAGGATGGTGACCCAGATCCAAATAGGGCAAAGCAAGAGAGTCCTATCTCAGTGCCAGCAAAGAGATCCCTTAAATCCCCCCTCTGATCAGCCACTCAATCACCCCACCATCTGTGGGCCAGCACCAATGCAGGTACTGCTGCTGCTTCCACCTCCACTTCCACTTCTATTGACCAAGACTGGGGGCAAACCATGTTCCTCTCTCTCACGCAGGTCCATCAATTTCCCACTGACCTTCTCTGGTGTCTTTGGTGTTTGTGGGTTGATAAGACTAGAAACTGCCATAACCACAACTGATTTAGTCCCCTGAGGCCTGCTCTAGCCCCAACTATGCTGGCATGACCCATGATGGACTATACTCCCAGCCCAGTGTGATAGACCTTTCCTGTTGACCTTCCAGGTTATCTTTTGGTGGAGATTTGTTTCACTCTGTCATTTTGTGGGTCTGAAGCTCTAGAATTTGTTGAGTAATTTTTACAGGTCTTTGGAGGGTTTGGGGGAGAGCTCAAGAAAGTGTCACCATTGTGGCTCCACCAAGCAATTTTTTATTGCTAATGTGTTGCAGTCTATTCATTCCTACCATGCTCCTTTCAATTGACCTTTCCCTGATCCACAACTTTAACTTTACAAGCATGATGCCACAAATATCAGAACCTTTTTTCTTTACTTACAGACCTCCCAATAAATTAATGCCATCCCACATATATACCTGATGTGAAAATTCATTTCAGTTTTTTGTCAGGTACTAAAATAAAGTACTGAATATTTTACCATATTGAATTTAAGATCCATGGATAAATCACTTTTATTTACTGTTGTACAAGTTGAAAAGCTCTTCACCCTATAAAATTTATTATTGGGAAGATAAATAATAGAGGTGCTCATGGAATTTGAGACTAATAGGGACATGAATAAGTTCTTAAATTTATTGTTACATGAGGCAGAAAGCTAACCCAATGTTTTAAAAATTGTTTTGTGCATTAGTAAATGATCAGTATTTGTATTTATAATGACCAATCCAGCAATTATGGATAATTAGGAGAAAGGGAGGAGTTGACTCTTTTTACATATCATAATAAATATACCTAACATTTCTATTATGCTTTAAGGTTTTAAAAAAAGGCTTTGTACATATTATCTTATTTGATTCTCACAACACTTGAAAATAAGTGCCCTCTTTTCCTCTTTTCACAGATGACAAAAGTGAAGATAGAAGAGTTTGTGACCACAGTCACATAGCTTGCATCTGAGGCAGGAGGGAATTCAGATCTTTTTGATGCTGACCCTGGTCAATAAGAAACCTGGGATAGCATTAATCTTAAATGTTCCTATCTCAAACAGGAGAAACTTAAAGATTAGTATAAGAGTATGAGAAGAATATGGGGACCTTATAAAGAAAAGGGATTTTTAAGAGTTCCTATAAACAAAATCTCATCATCCTGTTACAAAATTAGTAGTGAACCACTACAAACTTAACTGCCCAGGTCTTTTTTGAGAAGTCAAATAAATGTATTTCCACCACTAGGTCAATATTCAGAACCAACAAGCCTGACAGAACTTAAAAAAACATTTACTAACTTTGCAATCAAACCCACAAAGTTTTCTTTAGGTTAGCACTGGAGAAGGATTTATTTTTATTTTTTTTCTTTCATAGGGTTTTATTTTTTCCAATTACATGTAAATATAATTTCAACATTCATTTTTGTAAATTTTTGAGTTCCACATTTTTAATTAAATTTTATGTTTATTTTTAACTTTCATTATTCATTTCCACAAGATTTTTAGTTATAAATTTTCTCCCCATCTTTGCCCTACCCAACACCCCAAAACAGTGAATGCACTCTATGTCCCCTCTCCCAATCTGTTCTCTCCTATATCTTCTCCCTCCCCCCTCCAACTTTCCAGTAGGTCAAGATGGATCTCCATACCCCAGTGTGTGTATATCTTATTTCCCAGTTGCATGTGAGTGGCAGCTCTCAAAAGTCCTGGGCAGCTCAAATTGGTCCTCAGCAATCCTATCTCTCTCTCTGCCTCCATGATGCTCTTTCCAAAAATTCTTCTGCCTCTCTTCCTCTGCTTGTGCCTCTTTAAATCCACAGCATGAGCTCCTCCCAGTTCAGCCCTCCCTTTTCACGCCAACAAGTGGGATTAACAAGCTCTGGGTTTTAACACTCAACCCCAAAACCAAGCCAAAACAGTGGGATCTTTAACTTCCATTGCTATTACATCCATTCATTATATTCCCCTCTCACCTCTCAATTTCTACTTTTAAGTATCATCCCTTCCTATTCAATTTGTCCTGTGCCTTCTGTCTATGTATACCTATACACATATAGACACATACTCACATATGTATTCATATGCCATATACCCCCCTATATAGACATATATACATTTATATTCCCTCCAACTATTCTCATAATGAGAAAAATTTCATGTTATTATTGTTTTTCCATGTAGTAATATAGAGTTCAACTTTGATAAGTTCCTTATGATTTCTTTTCCCTGTTTACCTTCTCACACTTCTCTTGCTTCTTGCATCCAAATGTCAAATTTTCTATTCAACTCTGGCTTTTTCATCAAGAATGCTTTAAAGTCATTTATTTCATTGAATTACCATATTTTCCCTTGAAACATGATAACTCAGTTTTGCTGGGTAAGTAATTCTTGGTTTCAATCCCAGCTCCTTTGACCCCCAGAATACCATATTACAAGCCCTTCAATCCCTCAGTGTAGAAGCTACCATATCTTGTTTTATCCTGATTGTGTTTCCACAATATTCAAATTGTTTCTTCTTGGCTGCTTGTAATATTTTCTCCTTGATATGGGAACTCCAGAACCTGGCTATAATATTTCTAGGAGTTTTCTTTTTGGGATCATTTTCAAAAAGTGATCAGTGGATTCTTTCAGTCTCTATTTTGCACTCTGGTTCTAAAACATCAGGTCAATTTTCCTTGAGAATTTCTTGAAAGAAGATTTCTAAGTTTTTTTTTTTTTGATATGGCTTTCAGGTTGTCCAATATTTTTTTAAATTATCTCTCCTGGATTTATTTTCCAGGTCAGTGGTTTTTCTAATGAGATATTTCACATTGCCTTCTATTTTTTTTTTCATTTTTTTTGGCTCTGTTTAGTAGTATCTTGTTTTCTCATAAAGTCACTAGCTTCCATTTTCTCCAATCTAATTATGAAGGAATTATTAGCTTCAGAGAGCTTTTGAGATTCTTTTTCCATCTGGTGAATTCAGCTTTTTATGGCATTATTCTCCTCATTGCGTTTTTGAGCCTCTTTTGCCATTTGAGTTAGTCTATTTTTAAGGTGTTATTTTCTTTAATCAAGTTGTTGACTCTCCTTTCATGATTTTCTTGCATCATTCTCATTTCTCTCCCCATTTTTCCTGCACTTATCTTATTTCATTTTCAAAATCCTTCTTTAACTCCTCTATGGCCTCTAACCAATTCATGTTTTTTCTTGGAAGCTTTTGGTGCAGGAGTTCTGACTTTGTTGTATTCCTCCTGTTCCATGCTTTGATCCTTTTTGTCCACTAAAAAGGAATACAAAATCAGATTGCCATGCTTGCTTTGCTTCCTTTGCTTGCGCATGTTGCCACCCATTTACTTGACTTTTGAACTTTTTGCCACAGTAGAACTCTGTTTCCAGGGAGGAGAGATTTGTCCCAAATTGCTCAGGTTTTTGCAGCTGCTGTAGTTATCACTTGGGTGCCCTCTCAGAAGCCTCCATTGCTTCTGGCACCTGGGCACACACCCCAGGACCTCCACTCTAGACAGTGATCCAGATCCAAGCAGTTTAAAGCAAAGGCAATTACCCCTCAGACTGGTTGCTTGGTGTGATAGTAATGGCAATTAAAGATTCCCCTGTATTGGCTTGGTTTTTAAATTGATTGTGTTAAAACCCAGAGTTTGTTAATCCCACCTGTGCGATGGGCTTGTTGATGTGAAAAGAAAGTCCTGAACTGGGAGGAGCTGGTGACGTAGATTTGGAGAGATAAGAGAGAGGCGGAAGATCTTTTTTGGAAGCAGCACCTCGTGGGGAGAGAGAGAGACTAAGAGAATTGCTGGTGGCCGCTTTGAATTGCCCTGGACTTTTGAGACCTGCCCCCTGAGCTGCCAAGGACTGAGGAGACATGGCTGTTTTGCTGGTACTTTGTCTGTCTGTTTTGATGTTATTTTGCCAGATTTGTCCACTCGTGAAAGACTGTCCTGTTGAAGAAGTCCTGGAACCTGGCATTTGGCTAAGAAGCCCTGAGACTGTCCTGCAGACAGAGAGTGAATACTGTCCACTGGTGA
>NW_027187372.1:17187587-17222470 GCF_028583685.1 Petaurus breviceps papuanus
CCATATTGTCGTCTCTTCTACCCATCCTTCTCCCCCTCTCCACTTCACTCCTTGAGACAACAAGCAATCTTATGTTGGTTTTGCATGTATAATCATGTTAAACATACTTCCACATTAGTCATATTGTTTAAAGAAGAATCATAACAAAAGGATAAACAACAATAATAAAAAAAAGAAAAACAAAAGAAAAGTGAAAATAGTATGATTTGACCTGCATTCAGAGTCCATAGATCTTTCTCTGGATATTTTTAGCATTTTACATCTCCAGTCTTTTGGAATTGCCTTGCATCAATGAATTGCTGAGAAGTTATAGTCATAGTTAATCAACCCACAATGTTGCTGTTTCTGTGTACAATGTTTTCTTGGTTCTGTTCACCTCACCCAGGATCACTTCATGCAATTCTTTCCAGATTTTTCTGAAATCCACCTGCTCATCATTTCTAATAGCACAAGAACATTCAACTACATCCATAAACCATAACTCATCCAGCCATCCTGCAATTGTTGGCATTCCCTCGATTTCCAATTCTTTGCCACCATGAAAAAGTTGCTATAAATATTTTTGTACATGTGGATCATTTTCTCTTTTTTATGATCTCTTTGAGATAAAAAGCTATTCATGGTACAATTGGATCAAAGGATATGCAGAGTTTGTTTATCCTTTGGGGGTAGTTTCAAATTGTTCTCCAGATTGGTTCAATCAGTTCACAACTATACAAGCCATGCATTAGTGTTCCAATTTGCCTACATCCTCTCCAATATTTATCATCTTCCTTTTCTGTCATATTAGCCAATCTGGTAGGTGTGAGGTGATTCCTCAGATTTCTTTTAATTTTCATTTCTCTAAGCAATATTTATTTAGAGCATTTCTCATAGGATTATAAATAATTTTAACATCTGAAAACTACCTGTTCATATCGTTTCACCATTTATTGTGGAATAATTTATATTCTTATAAATTTGATTAAATTATATATTTAAGGAATGATGTCTTTATCAGAAAGACTGGCAATAATTTTTTTCCCAATTTCCTGCTTTCCTTCTAATCTTGGTTGCATTGGTTTTGTTTGTACAAAGCCTTTTTAATTTGATGCAATAAAAATTTTCCATTTTACATTTCATAATGTTTTCTAACACTTGCTTGGTCATAAATTCTCTCCTTCATAGACCTGAAAGTTTAACTATTCCTTACTCTCCCAGTTTACTTATGGTATCACCCTTTATGTCTAAGCCATGTATGCATTTTGACCTTAGCTTGCTATATGAGGTGAGATGGTCATCTATGCCTAATTTCTCCCATAGTATTTTCAAGTTTTTTCCATTTGTTTTTGTCAAATAGTGACAGAAGTCAGAGTCTTAGAATTTATCAAACAGCAGATTGCTATAGTCATTTGCTACTGTCTTGTGTACCTAATCTATTCAGTGATCCACCACTCTATTTCTTAGACAGTACCAAATAGTTTTGATGATTTCCACTTTACATTACAGTTTTAGATGTGGCTAGTCACCTTACTTCATCTTTTTTTATTAGTTCCTATTATTCTTGAACTTTCATTCTTCCAGGTAAATTTTGTTATTTTTTTCTAGCTCTATAAAATAATTTTTGATAATTTTATCTATATTTGATTATTCCCAAATATGTTATATTGTCTCCAGTTATTTTAAGTATAATTTCTCCTTATATCTCTTGCTGCTGGGATGTGTTGGTAATATATATATAAAGGCTGATAATTTATGCATACTTATTTTACCTCCTACAAATTTGCAACCAGGCACCTAGCTCCCAGCCTGAGAAGCTTAGGTCAGAGCCCTCTATACCCCAGTAGCAGAAATAAACTTTAAAGGACAGGAAATAGGCAATTACAATGGGCTGGAAGCAACTGGCAAAGGCAAGACCAAAGACAATAGAATCTTCTTATTGTAAACAAAAAGAATCACTTTCAGGAGACACCATGGACTCTGTGTCCCCAGACCACAGAAGGAAATATAAACTGGTCTCAAGCCCTAAAGGCATAATTGGAGGAGCTCAAGAAAGATTTTAAAAGCCAAATTAGAGAATTAGAAGATAAATTTAAATCTACAGTGACCAAATTGGAAAAAAAGTGTCTCTTAAGAAAACAAATTCTTAAAAAGTAAAATTTGTGATCTAACTGGAGAAAATACCTACCTAAAAAGGTATCTTCAAAAACTAACCTTAGGGTGGCCAGGTAGCACAACAAGTAAGAGCACTGGCTCCAGTGTTGGAATGACCTGGAGATCGAATCCTGGGCTCAGACAGTTAGCACCCACCCAGAAATACCTGGCCATGTAACCTTGAGCAAGTTACTTAACCCTGATTGCTTCAAAAAAAATAAATTAACCAAAGGTATATCTATTTTGTTATATTTGTTATTATATATAATTATATTATTCTATTATATATTTTATTATATACTAATATATTATATATAATATATTATTATATATAATATAGATATTAATATATGTATATTCACAAAACCAGCTGTTAATTTTTATTCATTATTTTAACAATTTTCTTCCTTTTAATTTTATTAATCTTTCCTTTGATTTTCAGAATTTCTAATTTGGTATTAATTAGGTATTTATAATTTGTTCTTTTCCTAGTTTTTTTAGCTTCATGTCGAATTTATTGATCTCTTCTTTCCCTAGTTTACTCATGTAAGTATTTAGATAATGTAATGTAATGCCAAGGAAAGGCAACTTCCCAAGGTTCAAAATACCAGCATAAGTGCTCTCCATTTTATTCAGTGACAAATCAAGGACAGAGAAGATCAAAATATGACAACATTCAAAATACAGCATTTACTAAGTGTGATTAAATAATCTCCAAGTACTACCCCACCCCAGGACCTTCCATTCATTCAATCAATTACAAAGTCCCTGTTCTAAATACTACTCCACCCCTAGGCTATACCTTCATTTAGTCCATCACAAAGCCCCTCTTCTCAAATGGAGATTAGTTTCCAATCATAAGTAAAGTACATTCATTTGTTCAATCACAGAGCACAAAAAGGTCAAAAGTTCCCCACCCCTGGATCACAATTGAATCTACCCCAGAGTTACAAGTTTAAGCACAGCACTTAATACCCAAATGGAGGTCTTTTCTTCGTCTTGACACAAGGCAAGTTCTCAGCAATCTTTGTTCCTGGGGAGACAAAGCTTAGCAAGGCCACAAAATACATTGCCAGTCTCTTCATGAATTCATCCTCTGTCTGCTGAAGAGTCCTAGGACTCCTGAAAACATTAGCAAAACCCTCTCCCAGAATTTCTGTAAACATACAAAAAGAAAATCCTTCTTCAGGGCTTCTGAACCAACAGAAAGGTTCCCAGACCCCTGCAACAACAGCACTGTCCTTAACCAGTGGACAGTATTCACTCTCTGTCTGCAGGACAGTCTCAGTAGCTCTGAACCAACAGAAAGGTTCCCAGACCCCTGCAACAACAGCATTGTCCTTCACCAGTAGACAGTATTCACTCTCTGTCTTCAGGACAGTCTCAGGAGCTCTTAACCAACAGCCAGGTTCCAGGACTTCTTCAACAACAGGACTGTCTTTCACCAGTGGACAAATCTGGCAAAACAACATCAAAACAGACAAAGTACCAGCAAATCAGCCATGTCTCCTCAGTCCTTGGCAGCTCCGGGGGCAGGTCTCAAAAGTCCAGGGCAATTCAAAGTGGCCCTCAGCAATCCTCTCAGTATCTCTCTGCCTCCATGAGGGTGCTGCTTCCAAAAAGTTCTTCTGCCTCTCTCTTGTGTCTCTCCAAATCTACGTCACCAGCTCCTCCCAGTTCAGGACTTTCTTTTCATGTCAACAAGTCCATCTCACAGGTGGGATTAACAAGCTCTGGGTTTTAACACAATCAAACCAAAAACCAAGCCCATACAGGGGGATCTTTAAATGCCATTACTAATACAGATATATAAAAATCTTCCATAAAGACTGATTTGGTTACACCCCTTAAGTTTTGGTATATTTCCTCATTATTATCATTCTCTTTGATGAAGTGATTGTTTCCATGATTTTTTGTTTGACCCACCCATTCTTTAGGATTAGAATATTAACAATCAAATTAGTTTTTAGCCTATGTTTCCATGGGCCTTTATTACACAAATTGTTACTTCATCATGATTTGAAAAGGATGAATTTAATATATCTGTCACTCTGCAATGGATTGTGAGATTTTTATGTCCTAATATATGACCAAATTCTGCATAGGTATACATAAAATACTGGCTGTATTTTGTGTAATATACACTGAGAAAAAGGTATCTTCCTTTCTATTCCCTTCCAATTTTCTCCAGAGGTCTACCACATCTGACTGTTCTAAATATCCATTCATCTCCTTATTTACTTTTTTATATTTGTTTTAGGCTTAGATTCATCTAGTTCTGAGAGAGTGAGTTTGAGGTTATCCATTAGTATAGTTTTGCTATCTATTTCTTTCTGTAAATCACTTAACATCCCCTCAACAAATTTGTATGCTATACCACTTGGTGCATATATGTTTAGGACTGATATTACTTCATTGTCTATCGTACCTTAGCAAGATGGTATTTGTTTCCCTATCTCTTTTAATTAGATCTAATTTTCTTTTGGTTTTATCTGAGGTCAGGATTGATGCTAGTGTTTGTTTTTTCACTTCAGTTGAAGCATAATATATTCTGCTCCAACTTTTTACCTTTACTCTGTGTATATCTCTCTGTTTCAAATGTGTTTCTTGTAACCAACATATTATTTGATTAAGGTTTGTAATACACTCTGTTGCTTCCATTTTGTGAAAGAGTTCACTACATTCATATTCACATTTATGATTACTGTGTATTTTCTTCCATTCTATTTTCAAACTCTTTATACTTTTCTCACTCCTTTCCCCCTGTCCCACCTCAACACAATTTTACTTCTGACAACTATCTCCTTCAATTTGTCCTCCTTCCTATCAGTTCTACCCTTTTCTTTCAATTTTTCCCTACTATTTCCAATCTTCCTTCTCCTCTCCCTCATATCAACCTCTTTCCCTTTTCTTTCCCCTCCCCTTTCTACTTCACTGTAGGGTAAGATAAATTTCTATACATAATTGAGTGTATAGGTTATTCCCTCTTTGAGTTAAATACAATGAGAATAAGGTTCCAGGGGCAGAGCCAAGATGGTGGAGTAAAAGCAGGAACATGCTTGAGTTCACATATCAACCACTCCAGCCTTTTACCTTTACCCTGTGTCTATCCCCTTGTTTCAACTGTGTTTCTTGTAGACACATATTATAGGATTATGTTTTTTTATCCATCCCTCTATCCACCTCTGTTTTATGGGAGTGTTCATCCCATTTACATTCACAGTAATGTTTACTATCTATCTCTTTCTCTCCATCCTATTCCCTCCCATTTATGTTTTTCTGCCTTCTCCCTTCCCCTCCTTTAGGGTTTTCCTTTTGACCACGGCCTCCCTCAGTATTCCCTCCCTGTGACCCCTTCCTTTCTTTACCTACTCTTTACCCTTACTTCTATTTCCCTTCTTTCTCATCCCCCCCCTTCTAATTCCCCCTTACCCCTTCTATAGCCTATAGGACACAATGGATTTTTATACTTATCACAGTATGTTATTCCCTCTTTGACTCCAAACCAATGAGAATAAATTTCACACAGTGCTCCTGTCCCTCCCTCCTTTCCCTCTATTTAATGAGTTTTCATGTCTTTTCACATTAGAATCTTAAACAAAACTGATTATGTTGATCCCTCTTTGAACTAGAACCAGTGAGAATAATGTTCAAATGATGTTCATCTTCCTCTTTCTTTTCCCTCTACTATAGTATGTTTTTATGCCTCTTAATATGGTGTACTTTTTTCTGCCTCATCCTTCCCTTTTATCCCATTACAGTCCCTTTGAACCCCTTAATAAGGATTTTTTTATCATCAGATTAGTTTATTTATACCCACACCTTCTATCTATGTATAACCTCTTAAAGGTCATGATAATCATACAAATTTCAATATTGACAGGTATCAGCTCCTCATATATGGATTTAAATAGTTTGCTCTTATTACATCCCAAGTTATGTGCATGTATGTGAGTCTGCATGTGTACATGTGTGTATGTGTGAGTGTGTGTTCCTTGTTTACCTTTTTATGTCTTTCTTGAGTCTTGTAATTGGAGATCAAATTTTCCATTGAGCTCTGGCTTTTTCATCAAGAAAGTCTGGAAGTCCCTTATTTCATTAAATGACCATCTCCTTGCCTGACAGATTATGCTCAGTTTTGCCAGGTAATTAATCCTTGGTTGCCATCCTTGCTCTTTTGTTTTACCAAATATAAAATTCCAATCCCTCCAATCTTTTAATGTAGAAGCTGCTAGGTCCTGTGTAATCCTGACTGTATCTCCACGATATTTGAATTGTTTCTTTTCAACTGTTTGTAATATTTTCTCCTTAATCTTGTAATTTTGGAATTTGGCTACTATATTTCTTGGAGTTTTCAATTTGTTTTCTCTTTCAGGAGGAGACCAGTGAATTATTTTGATAACTATTTTACCTTCTGATTCTAGGACTTCAGGACAATTTCTTTGACAATCTCTTGGAGGATGTTGTCCAGGTTCCTTTTTTTCATCATGGCTTTCTGGTAGCCAATAATTCTTAGATTATCTCTCCCAGATCTGTTCTCCAAGTCGGGTGTTTTTCCAGTGAGATAGTTTACACTTTCTTCTAATTTTTCAATCTTAATGTTTTGTTTGATTGACTCTTGGTGCATCATAGAGTCCTGAGCTTTGATCTGGCTGATTCTAATTTTTAGTAAATTATTTTCTTTGGTTAGTTTTTTTTTTAAGCAATGTGCTCAAGGTTACAAGGCCAGTTATCTCTGGGTGTGGTGCTGAGTATCTGAGCCCAGATTTGATCCAGGTCATCCTGACACTGGAGCTGGTGCTCCCACTCACTGAGCCACCTGGCCGCCCCTAAGCAATTGGGCTTAAGTAACTTGCTCAAGGTTACACAGCCAGGTGTTTCTGGGTGGGTGCTAACTGTCTGAGCCCGGGATTTGATCTCCAGGTCATTCCAACACTGGAGCCAGTGCTCTTACTCTTTGTGCTACCTGGCCACCCCGAGGTTAGTTTTTGAATATACTTTTTTTAGGTAGGTATTTTCTCCAGTTAGATCACAAATTTTACTTTTTAAGAATTTGTTTTCTTCAGTTGTGTTTCTTTCAGCTGTGGGCTGATAACCCCAGGAGAAGCTGTTGTCTCTGCTGCAGGCCCTGTGCTTTCTTTTACCCAACTCTGATGGATCCTTCTGTCCTGTGATGAGATGCTGGTGAGACAGCTTTGAATAGCCCTTTGGGTGGTTGAGTCTACTGGGTGGGGCTCATTTTCACTCTGTAGTCCACTCTCTAGGACAGGCTGCTTCAGCCCCCTCTTGCTCCATGCTCCTCCTGCCCAGACCCACGTTGGCCCTTTCCTGGTCTGGATTCTTCCATGCTCTGTCTCCCAGTGGATTCTATCACTCTAAAACCCATTCAGATTCACTTTTTAAAGTTTAGTGACAGGATTCACAGAGGAGCTTAGAAAAGTTACTGATTCCATTCCACCATCTTGGCTCTACCCCTGTCTCTTATTTGATTTTTACGATCCTTTGTGAACTCTTCCAAAAGGTATTGTTCTATTTTAGTATATTCATTAGGGAGATACTATAACTCATGGTATATGGGTATTTGAAAATTGGTTCCATGCAATGAATAACTCATATTTCTGTTGTGCTTTATGGTTTGCAAGTGTTTTTAATACATATTCCATTTTTCCCCTCACAACCTTCTGATGAGATAGGCTGAAAAAGTACTGTTAATTATTTTTGACAAATTAATAATTTGAAGTTCAGTGGTTGATTGACTTATTGAAGACCACACAACTAGTAAGTGGGGGGAATGAGACTTGAATTCAAGTCTTCTGACCTGAAAGTTGTGTGCTTTGGTCTATATTGTATCTACTTCCTAGGGCAAGATGCTTTATGGCATAGTTATATTTTTTATAAATGTGTTTTCAGTTGCCAAATCCATTTTGGGGAGGATTCACTATTGACATTTTTTTTTCTTTTAAAATACTACATATTGTGACATGTAACATAGTTGGAAAGACATATGATCATTTTTTCTCAGTCTTGAAGCATCTAGTCAATTGGAGATTAGCAATATCTTTCAGTTAAGGGATACTATAGAACTGGAGCTCCACATCCAACCCTTCAAGACTCTCTGGCCAGCAGCAGGAATATTCACTGCCATCATACTCTCTTCTAGCAAGCGAAATCTCTATAGAAAGGTTCCAGCTTCTGCTCTCTAAGAGTAGACCAGTAGCATGCCACAGGCAAAAGAGTACTAAGATTTTAATTCCAATCCCAGTTCTGATACTACCTCTGGAGAGTCACTTAACATCTCTAGCCTCAGTTTCCTTATTTGTAAAGGGGACTGAATGATCACTAAGGTCTATTCTAGTTCAAAATTAATATTCCTATGATACCTAATCCTTAAGAAGTTCAATGAGAGTAACAATAGCAATAGATAATATTTATATAGTGCTTTACAGTTGTCTCATTTGATCCTCACAATAACTCTAAGAGATAGGTAGTATTATTCTCCCCCATTTTATGGATGAAGAAACTGAGGCTGAGAGAGGCCAAAGGACTTGATGAGGGTTAGGTAGCTAATTTGTTTCTGAATCTAGATTTGAACTCATGTCTTCCTGACTTCAGGTCCAGTGGTCTATTCATTGTGCCTCATAGCTGCCAAGAGGCAATTGACACCAAAAGGAAAGAGGTCTTTTGTAGGTAAGCAGTCTATCCCCTGTTGCTCAAGATTTGAAAAATTAACATGATTGTAAATGTGCAAAATGTTGACCTAGGTAACAGGTGAAAAAGTCATTAGACAATTAGGGAACAAGTTATGTAGCCAATTATTTTATTGTATTTAATTTTTTTCTAAGAATCCCCCCAAAAACCTTTACAAAAAGAATTGAATATTGTTAGGGATTTCACAAATCATAAAAAGAACTCTGCTACTCCATTGCTTGCAGGAAAGTCTCCAAATCTAATGTTACTTAATTGAGCTTGTTTTCTAGGCAATCAATTTGATGTTGCAGTGCTTTTCTGCTGTTACTGTTATCTGAGAAAAAAGAATGTAGTGTCCATTGATTGTTAGTTTCACATCATCATTTTTTTCCCTTAGACTCCTTTGGTCCTGAACCAAAGCTTTCCAATTACAAGAACAGCAACCTGGATCACATTCAACATTTTGTATTGGTGTCACTGACATCTATGTACATGCCGGGCTACTTTTAGGAAGTGAAATGAGCAAATTGTCTTTGGAGATTTATTTGCTACTGTTCATGGTCTGCTTTATTTGACCAAAAGGAACTTTTATATCTTGAGCTTTGTAAAACCTCTGGGAGGGTGACCTTGATAATCAAAATGTTATATGTGTGTGTATGTATGTGTATATGGATATGTATATGTGTGTACATAAAATTTTTCAGGCCACAGATATTATTTCAAACAAGAATCAATCTCTTGAAGTTAAAACCACAATAATAACTAAAATGAAGTTCTTCGATCATATTTGAGGATACTTTATTTTGATTGTTGACAATTAATTTTTCCTTGTCATATAAATTTTACTTTTTATTTCCTTGTATCATCACCATACTACTGTCATTTTTTGTATTTACATACATATGTTAACTAATACTCCTTTACCTTTAAAGGCTCCTTCACCCTTTTTTTGTTATTGGTGGGGAAAACATACATACTTATCACTGTGCCAAGCCAGAATAGCAATGGTATTCTTTACGCATAAACACCCCCCAAAAAATCTTTCCAGCAATTGTTTCAAAGATTTGGACATGGAATTGTTGGTTATAATGAGTTTTCAGAGGTAATAAAGCATATTCTTTGTTAATCTCTAATCCTTTTTTACTCTTGACCTTCAATCAGGCTCATCATTCCAATCCCTTCTTCATTTCCATGATCTGCATTTCTGACGTATGTTTCTCAAGCTGCAAAGCATAGCTAGAAAAAAAAATCATGGCAGCATGCTGACTGATGCCACTATAAATTATCAAGTGAACAAACATTTATTAAGTAGCAATTATGTGCCAGGCATTGTACTAAGCCCTGGATTAAAGCATTTAGAGAACTATAGATTCACATGAGCTAACCTAATATGGGTACCCACTCTTTTTCAATTAAACTTTTTTGTCATTTCTTGTTAATTTCCTGTTGGATTTCCCACCGTAATTGTTCTAAAGCATACTCCTTAAATTCTCAATTTAACCACCACACTTCTTATTCTCAGCAGATGTTACTTTGCCTCCCACTTTAGAGAGAAAACAAGCCTTATGACAATTTCCCCCTTTTTAGCATGCCAATCCATACCATTCTTTTGGACTTAAAATCTTGGTATAGCTTAACTCATTGTCCTTTTCTTACTTGGTCTCATCTCAGAAAAGTAGGTGTCCTTTCTTTTTTTCCTAGATTAACATTTCCACTTACGTCTTTGAAACCATACCCTCTTTTTGCTTTCAGGATATTAACCCATAAATTATTTCCACACTCTCTTCGGTCTTTAGATCAGTGTAAGTCAATACACCACTGTGTCCAAGGCAGTCTAACAAAGTGGTCAGAGGATTACCCTCATAATTACATAGACCTGGGTTCAAGTTCCACCTCAAACACATGCTATGTTACCCTGGGTTAGTTACTCAAGCTCTCAGTGACTCACGTAATTTTTTAAGACTATAAATTGCAGAAGAAGTCCTTCACTAGGATTTCTTTACACTGATTAAATCACAGGTCCATTTTGTTTAAAAAAGCACAAAACTGTACAACATGATATGGTATAGAAAGGGTTGGCCTTGGAATCAAGAAGACCTGTGTCCTCTGAAACATATTAGTTGTGTGACTATGGGCAATTCACTTAATGATTAAATGTCTCCAATAAACTCCTTAAGATGATAAATTGCAGAGGAGATACTGATCTGTATCAGTGTGTCATCCCAATCTGTTGTAAGCAGAGTGCCCACAATAGTATCTTTCTATGTGGAGGATCAGGGAAGTCTGCTTCTGGAAAAATAATTTATGACTATAAGTAGAAGAGAATTTTTACCCTAGAAATTTTCTCCAAGCCTTCCTCACTTCTTACTGTGATAGGTGCTGGGATTACAAAGACAAAAATGAGACAATGAAGCATTGCCTGGCTTTTTAAGATCTTACATTCTATTTGGAAGATACATACAGATAAGTAAATAAAAAGTAGTTTGAGGCAGAACAGAGAACCATGAACTGGATAAATGAGGAAGACTTGTGACAGACATTATTCAGGCTGTCACATTAAGTTCCACATACAAAGATGGAAAGCATCCCAAGGCCCCATAGCACAGATAAATAAAACATCACAATGTTGTGGACCAGTAAAAATGCAACTATGTAGAAAACAAGGTTGTAAAACAAGAAAAGGTTTAATTTCCTAGGATACATAGCACATTACAAAATTGAAAAGGTCTAGTCTTACAGCTCAGTTCTTACTTTTGTGTCAACATTTAGGCAATTGATGAAGTGATTTCACTCTTTTTGGAGAATTGGTTGAGCTGTTCTGGGGCTTAAGATGAAGAAGAAAAAAATAATCACAGGGAGTTGGTCATGGCTCTTCCAGTTTATCCCTGTCTACTGACTTCCTCACTATGCCCACAAACATGGCCATGTCTTTTATATATTCAAAAAACTCTTACATTATCTATCCGTCTCTGAGTCCTACACTATGCCCACAATACCCACAAACATGGCCATGTCTCTTTTGTATTAAAAAAAAACCCTTACTTTATTCATCCATCTCTGAGTCTCTCCCTTTTGTAGTTAAACTGTGTGGAGGCTGTCTACAATGGGTGCCTCTACTTCCTTTTTCTCAGTCTCTTAATTCTCTTCAGTCTGGTTTCTAAGTTCATCATTCAAAAGGAAACTGTTCTCTCTAGAGTTAATCTCTTAATTGCCAAGTCTAATAGTTTTTTTTTTCTCAAACCTCATTCTTCTTCAACCTTTGGGACTATTGATTACCATCTTCTCCATGATATTTTCTTTTCTCTAGGTTTAATGATACTGTTCTTGTCTGGTTTTCTTCCTATACATCCAACCCCTCCTCCTCATCAGTGTTACCTGCTGGATCTTATCTAGGTCATGCCTGATAAATGTGAGTGTACCACAGAGTTCTGTCCTAGGGCTTCTCTTTGTAATGGCAAGCAAAATGGTACTTGACTCCTTGTTTCAATTATTCAAGTGCCTTTGAGCATTACATGAAATTATATCAAGTCTTTGTTAGAAACAGAACCTGTGACGCCCACGGTGGGAGGAACTTGACAAAGACCAAAACAGGAAGAAAATAAGAGGAAGGTGGAACAGGAAGGACCAGAGATATAAAAGCTTTAGCGTGAGTTGCGACTGAGCAGAACTGAGAGGAAGGAGGCCTGTGGTGCCAGAACTCTGTCTTGTCTGTGTGGATGTCACTTTGTCAGACCAGTCTGCTGACAGACCTTACATTGTTGTTGTAACAGAAGCCCTGGGACTTTACTTATGGTTCAGAAGCCCTGAAAGAGGATTTTCCTGCTACCTGTTTACAGAAGTCCTACAGGAAGACTTTACTGATGTTTTCAGAGGTCCTGGGACTTCACAGATGATTTGTGTTAATTTCTCAGACAGAGGTCCTGTATGTTGACCTGTGTTGATTTCACAGGCAGAAAGTGAACTGATAATAGTGCCAGCAATGTGTGTGAATATTGTTGTAGCTCTGCTAAGCTTGATGTGTGTAGTTGGACTGGGAGCTGCCTACTCATGAATTCAGATAATAGTTGGGTGAATTCAGGCAAGAGCTGGGGGCATGGAACCATGGAGTTTGGGAATCAGTCTTGAGTGAAGAAGTGAAGATGAAAGGACCTTACTTGGGTACTTAGTGCTGGCTGATGAGATTAAGACAATGAGACCTAGGGGTGGGAAACATTTGTACTTTCTACCCCTTCAGGATGATTGCTCCTTAAGGATGATTGAGTTAAGGATGATTGGAAGCCAGTCTCCAATCAAGAAGAAAGAAGACTTTCTAGCTGACAAGATTAAGACAATATGACCTAGGTGTGGGAGACCTTTGTACTTTGTACCCCTTAAGTATGATTGCTCCTTAAGGATGAGTAAGTTAAAGACTTACCCAATGATATCTTTTATTTAAGACTATGTTACCTTTAGTAATTATATAATTACTAAATATATATGTATTTGTATTATATATAATATATATTATATATTAAATAATATATGTTATAATGTAATAGTAATATTAAATATATATACTAAAGTATGTTACACTTTAGTAAGAAGTTGTTATGTTATATTGTTGTGAATGTTGTACTTTGGTTTCTGTGAATGTTTTCTTTAGTTTACTGTTGAATAAATAGAGAGTTCACAATACTATGTGACCAGAATCTTAAAGTCATTCACAGCAGCTTTCCTCAGGAGAGTTGCTTGTGCTTGGTTTTACACTCTTCCTTCTCTATACTATTTCACTTGGTGATCTTGTCAGCTGCTCCCACAAATTCAATTGTCATCACTATGCTTATGTTTCTCAGATCTGCTTATATATTCCTAATCTCTCTCCAACCTATAACCTCATAACTCCAAGTGCCTATAAGACATCTTCAACTTTATGTCCTATAGATATACAAAATGTGACATGAACAAATCTGAACTCATCATTTTTACCCCAAGCTTTCCCCTCTTCCTAACTTCTCTGTTACTGTAGAGGATACCACTATCCTCCCAGTTGCCCAGTCTTATAAATTAGATGCTATCTTCAATTCCTCACTGTAACCCCCCCACAAAAAAAAAGGTAATTGCCAAGTTCTGGCAATTTCACTTTGATAACAACTTTTGAATATGGCCCCCTTTTTCCCCTCTCACACTGGCACCACTTGTGAAAGCTCTCATTCCCTCAAACTGGATTATGGCAATTGCTTGGTGGGTAGTTCCCCATCTCTCCTCACTTTATTTTATCTTTCATTCAGTTGTCAAAGTGATCTTCCTAAAACGCATAATTGACCATGTCATACACCTTCTCAATAAAATCCAGTGAATCCCTACCACCTCTAGAATCAAATATAAAGAAAAAAAAATCTTTCTGGCATTCAAAACCCTTCATAACCTGTCCCTCTCCACCTGACCTTTTCAGTCTTCTTATACCTTATACACCTTATGTACCCTATGATTCAATGCCCATACTCCTGCCTATTACTCAGACTGGAAAGTGTATCTTCAGATTCCAGGCATCTTTACTGATTGTCTTCCATGAATGAAATTCTCCCCTTCCTTATCTTTGCCTTCTGACTTTCCTGGTTCCCTTCATGTCCAAGCTAAAATCCCATCATCTGTATGAAATCTTTCCTGGTTCCCTTAAATTCCAATGCCTTCTTTCCCTCTGTTGATAATTCCCAATTTATTCTGTACATAACTTACTGGTACATGGTTGTTTGCATGTTGCATTCCCCTTAGACTGTGAACTTCTTGAGAGCAGAGACTGTATTTTTCCATTTTTTTATATCCCTGGCACTTAGCACAGTGGCTGGAACACAGGTGGTCAAATCAATGTTTATTAAATGATAGACCTGGTGAAACTCGAACCAGGTCACTTTAGTTACATTACTTCTGAGCAAGGAGTCACTTTACTTATATTACTTCTGCTTTACTGCCAATATTTTTATAGCCTTTATATTCTTAATAAAGGGATAAATGTACAATTGTAGTTTGATAGCCATTTTCATAGAAATCCTATGCCTGAAGCTACAGGGCTCATTCAACTTTCTAATGGAGATGACCACTGAATAAACTTTGAAGTGGGATAAGAATTCTGAAAGTGAGTTCTTCACTCTCCTCTCATCCTTCCTAGAAAACTGACACATTAAAAAAGAAACAAATATAAAGATCCAGCTCTTCCCTTAAGATATTATCCTACTTCTTTTCACCACAAAACTTTTTAAAATAATATTTTATTTTCCATAATTATGTGTAAAAATATTTAATATTTTTTTTAATTTTAAGGCCCATTTTGAGTCCCAAATTCTACCTCTTCCTCCCCTACCTTCTCCCTGACATAGCAAGCAATATGATATAGGTTATATGTGTACAATCATGTAAAATATTTCATATTAGACATTTTGTGGAAGAAAACTAGAATGAGAGAGAGAGACAGACAGAGACAGAGAGAAATAGTATGCTTCGGCCTGCATTCCGATTCCATCAGTTCTTTCTGTGAGGCAGTTAGCCTTTTTAATCATGAGTCCTTTAGGAACTTGTTAGATCATTGCATTATTGAGAAAAGGTCAGTAATTAGAAGTTGTTCATTATACAATATTGCTGTTACTGTGTACAATGTTCTCCCAGTTCTGCTCCCTTAACTCTGTATCAGTTCATGTAAGTCTTTCTAGGTTTTTCCGAAATGATTCTATTCATCATTTCTTACAGCACAGTAATATTCCACTATAATCATATATCACACTCGAAAACTCAGTAATAGCTGCCTAGTCAATCATTAAGTTGAGTGGCCTTTTTAAGTCTTTATTATCCTTAATATCAATAAATCAGCAAACTTTTTTTGAAGTACTGTGCCAGGAACTGTTATAAATGAAGTATTTGACACCATCAGCTACCAGTTTCTTTCTGAAATTCTCTCCTGCCCTCTTTTCCAAGGCACTGATTTTTCCTGGTCATATTTCCAGGTCTAAGATTATTTTCTCTCCTTCATTCGGTCCTCTTCCACCCACCAATCCCTGAAATGTATTTACCAAAGGTTTATCTTAAGGCATCTTTTTCTCACCTTCTAATTCCTCCTTTTGACATCTATCATACTCCCAAGGATTCAATAATCTCCTCTATGAGGATTTAGTAAATCCTTATATTTAGCCCTTTCTTGTCTCCCAAGCTTCAGTTCCATATTTCTAACTCCCTGCTGGACATCTACACTTGAAATCCTAATGACAATTATGTGCAACATGTCAAAAACGTCACTTCCTCTTTACCATCTATGATTCACCTCACCTCTTGACATCCCTGTTTAAATAATTTTGTCTTGTCATATCACTCAAGCTCACAAGCTTGAGGACTTCTTTACTTCCTCCTTTTCTAGTGCTTCCACAGCCAATCAAATATCACATCCCATGCCTTTTTCCTCACCCTCCAAGGCCAATTATGTGTTTCTTAGGTTCAAACTTTCACCATCCATTTTTACACTTCCCCTAGATTAGTCTTATTTTTACCATACTATCCAACCTGCTCAAAAACCTCAAATGGCTCCATATTGACAAACAAATAAATTCTTGGGGAAATCAATGATAGCAATCTTGCCAGTGACTAACTTTTGCTCTACTTTTAAGAAAATAAAACTCATAGTTTAATCTGAACTGTTTATAGCTCATCAAACATGCATTGAGTTTTCTTGCTTCTACACATTTTTTCTCAAAGTTCCCTCTTCCCAGAATGTCCTCTCACATTCCTAGTTTGGCATCTCTCTCTCCCCACCCCCTTATGCTGTCACTAATCATGCAACTAAAAGTTAACTTTCCTTCCTTCCCTGAGTCCTTTAGAACTTATTACATATTGCTTTATATTCTCAATATTTTTTGTATCTTATCTTACCTGTAGTGTTGTGAATTCCATGATATCACAGTACACATCATATATATTATAAGACAAAATTTAGCATTCTCATAGTACCTGATATGGTACATTTGTATTTATGTTACTCAATGCATATTTGTCAAATGCATGTCTGATGAATGAGAAAATGAATCTTGGTACTAGTTTAATTTGTCTTATTCTTAAAACACAAAATGTGACTGATGATCAGGATTGACAGAAGACAAAGAAATTCTATAGATTAATCTTTAATTCATTGTACATGAGCTCCATGTGCTACTACCCTAATATCATCATCTTTTCCTTTAAATTAACTTGCCCAAGGGTAAATGTAGTATGACCAAGGTCAAGACCTTTGACTTATATAGGCCTGTTTTTTCAACAGCAAAATAAACAGTTAGCTTCAATGAAATATAAATAATCTCCAGGATCTATTATTAGGACACTATAATCCACTGAGAGATAATGAAATATAATAGACTATGGCTAATATTAAGGAAAATGTTTATATACAACATTATAGAGAACAGTTGATTCTTGATATGTAGTCAAGAAGACCTGGCTTCAATCAAATCCTTCCTCTGAAATTTTGTGTGTGTGTATTCATGGCAAGTCTATCAGAGACTTGGCTTCTTAAATTGGGGTAATAATGTCTGTAGTTATTATCTAAGGTAGTCACATAGTGAAACTCAAATGATGTATGGAAAGCACTGGGGAAATTGTCAGTAGCATATGGATGTCAATTACTATCCAATGGTACAACAAACATTTATTTAGTGTTTACTGATTAGATCATTGGGCTGGGTGCTGGAGAGATTGATAGTGACAGGAAACACTTTGCTAATATAATTGGTTCGTTTCATTCCTAATCCTAGGAGCTATAGTAAAGGTGCAATATTATTAGATCAGAGGATCTCTGTATTTACTATGTAGGTTAAGGACAGACACCCCCTAACTTTCTTAAAACCAATATAATTCTCATTTGAACTTGGTTGTTCTTTTACTATGTGGTATACTATATCCACAATGTACTCTTCCCACAAGCCACCTTTCATTGTTCTTCTAATTTTCTAAATCTCTCCTTTTCCCTCATTCAAAGAATAGCTTCCTTTCTATTGACTATAACCATAGTTTATAGACTGCTCCCATATTAGACTTTTCTCATCTTTTTTTTTTACTTTCCCCAATTTCATCTCTTTATTTTCCTCTCTCCCCTGTACTTAGTTGTTTGTCATTTTTCTGTAAGTGGATGGCATTTTATTTGACAAAAGCATTTTGGGGGGACAGAGCCTATATGGCAGAAAAAAGGCAGCTACTCACCTGAGTTCTCCCCCAAACCACTCTGAACACCATTAAATAATGCCATAAAACAATTCCTAGAGCAGCATAACTCAGAAAAAGATGGGGTAAAATAATTTTCTAAGACAACTTAGAAGGTCAGCAGGAAAGGAAGATCTGTTACATCTGAGCAACAGTGGAGCACAGTCCAACACAGGCTGAGCTAGCATAGCCCCAGTCCAACAAACCAAAAGCAGGACTTGGGAGCTACTGAATCATCACTGGCAGGAGCTGCTTCCAGAGCTCTCAGCCCACAGACGGTAAAGGGGACAAACAACTGGTCAGATGGAAATTACGCGGGTCTCTTTGCTAGAACTGAGGCAGGATTCTGTCACTTTTCCCACACTCAGATCTAGGTGACACTCCTGGGTATCAGTCCCAGGGTGAAGAGGAGCATTAGCACACCAAAGCTTATAGCCACAGTGAAACCGAGACCCACCTAACAGTTCCAGAGCAGCAAAGAGTAGTTGTGGTAGTTCACAGACCAGAGCACAGGCCAGGGGAGTAGTAGATCTCTCTCCATAGATCCTATGAGCTTGGAAGGACTGAAAACTTACAGGTCTCTAAAATTGTCTCTGAAAATAGCTGTACAAAACCCCTGATATTTGGAACAGTATGCCCTCGACCCTGAAAGCAGAGCCTTACTTTAACAAAGAGATAAAAATCAAGAAATAGACTGAGATGAGCAAACAAGAGAGAAAAAAAATCTGGCCATAGAAATTTGAGACAAGGAAGATGAAAATACGCATTCAGAAGATAACAAAGTCAAAGGTCCAACATCCAAAGCCTCCAAGAAAAATATGAATTGGTCTCAGGCTATGGAAGACCTCAAAAAGGGTTTTTTATATCAAGTAAGAGAGGTAGAGGAAAAATTGGGAAGAAAAATAAGAGTGATACAAGAAAATCATGAAGAAAAACAATCAACAGCTTGGTTAAAAAAAAAGGCACAAAATACTGAAAAAAATAGCAGCTTAAAAACCAGACTAGGCCAAATGGTAAAAGGGGTACAAAAAAACCAATGAGGGAAGAATGTCTTAAGAAACAGAATTGGCCAAATTGAAAAAGAGGCAAAAAAAATTTCACAGAATGAAAAAAAAACCCTCCTTAAAAATTAGAATTAAAGAAATGGGGGAAAAGGATATAAAAGCTCACTAAAAAAAATTCCTTAAAAATTAAAAATCTGCAAATGGAAGTTAATGACAATAGGAGAAATCAAGAAACAATAAAACAATACCAAAAGAATGAGAAAAATAGAAGATAATACAAAATATCTCATTGGAAAAACAACTTTACTTGATAAACAGATCCAAAAGGGATAATTTAAAAATTATTGGGCTATCTGAAAGCCATGATCAAAAATGAGCCTAGACATCATCTTTCAAGATATCATCAAGCAAAACCACCCTGATGGCCTAGAACCAGAAGGTAAAATAAAAATTGGTGAAAGAATTCACCAATCACCTCCTGAAAGAGATGCCCAAATGAAAACTTCCAGGAATATTATAGATGAATTCTAAACCTCCTGAATTAAGAATAAATTATTGCAAGCAACCAGAAAGAAAAATTCAAATATGGCTGAGCCACAGCCAGGATAACACAAGATTAAGTGGTTCCTACATTAAAGGGTTAGAGGACTTGGAATATGATGTTTTGGAGGGTAAAGAAGCTAGGATTACAATCAAGAATCACATATTGAGTAAAACTGAATATAATATTTCTGGGAGAAAACTGGACATTCAATAAAAAAAAAAATTCTTGATGAAAAGAACTGACCAAATAGAAAATTTGACTTTCAAATACGAGACTCAAGAGAAGCATAAAAAGGTAAACAGGAAATGGAAATCATAAGGGACTTAATAAGATTAAACTGTGTCCATTCTTACATGGGAAAATGATATTTGTAACTCATAATGACTTTCTCCTTTTTAGGGCACTTAGAAGGACTAGATAGATAGATAGATAGATAGATAGATAGAGGGCACAGGTGTAAGTTGAATATGAAGGGATGCTAGCTAAAAATATAAAATCAAAGGGTCAGAGAGGAATGTACTGGGAAAAAAGGAAAGGGGGAGGTTGAATGTAGTAAATTATCTCATATAAAAGAGTCAATAAAAAGTTTTTATAGTGGAGGGGAAGAGTAAAGTTGTGAGAGGGAGTGAGTAGGAGGGGAAAGGGATTAGAGAAAAGGGGAGGTGATAGAAGGGAGGGCATATTGAGGAAGGGGGTAGTCAGAAGCAAAATACTTTTGAGGATGGACAGGGTGAAAGGAGAGAAAACAGAAGAAATGGGGGGATTGGATGGAGGGAAATACAGTTAGCAATTGTAATTATGAAATTAATTGAAATAAGTTTCTCTGATTAAGTTCTAATTTCTCAAACATATAGAAAACTAAGGCAAATTTATAAAAGTAAGAATGATTTGCCAATTTATAAATGATCAAAAGATAGGAAGTTTTCAGATGAAGTAATCAAAGTTATCTATAGCCACATAGGAGAAAATGTTCTAACACTATTGTTTGGAGAAATGCAAAGTAAGATAATTCTGAAGTACTACCTCATACCTCTTTGACTGAATAATAGGATAAAAAGGGAAAATGACAGATGGTGAAGGGGATGTGGGAAAAATGAGACATTCATAAACTGTTGGTGGATTTGTGAACTGATCCAATTAATCTGTAGAGCAGTTTGGATCTGTGATGAAATGGCTATAAAACCATGCATACCCTTTGACCATAAAACCATGCATACCCTTTGACCACTATTAGATCTGTATCTCTAAAGGTATAAAATAAAAAAAGGGAAAGGACCTATATATACAAAAACATTTATAGCAGCTCTTTTCTATGGGTAAATAATTAGAAATTGAGCTGATGTCCATCTTTTGGGAAATGGCTGGTCAAATTGTTGTTATGTGATTATGTTGGAATATTATTGTGCTATAAAAATGATGAGCAGAATTCCCTCGAAAAACCTGGACAGACTTGCATGAGCTGATGCAAAGAGCAATGTATTGTGTACAAATTAACAAAAATATTGTAAGATGAACAGCTGTGATTAACTTAGCTATTTTTAGCAGCACAAAGTTCCAAGACAACTCTGAAGGACTTATGATGAAAAATGCTATCCATTCCCCCCAGAAAAGGACTGATGATGGTATTTGAATAAGGATAGAATAATATCATTTTACTTCCTTTCTTTTTCTTCAGGTTTTTTTTAATCTGTTTTCTTTCACAACATGAGTAATGCGGAAATAGGGGTGGCCAGGTAGCACAGCGAGTAAGAGCACCGGCTCCAGTGTCAGGATTGACCTGGAGATCGAATCCCGGGCTCAGACACTTAGCACCCACCCAGAAACACCTGGCCGTGTAACCTTGAGCAAGTTACTTAACCCCGATTGCTAAAAAAAAAAAAAAAATTATGAGTAATGCGGAAATGTTTCACATGATTACACATGTACAACCTACACTGAACTGATTGCCTTCTCAATGAGGGAGCTTGAAGAATGAGAAGGAAAGAGAATTTGGAACTCAACATTTTACAAAAACAAATGTTAAAATTGTTTTTACATGTAAGTGGGGAAAATACAATACTAATCTTTTTTTGCTTTTTTGGAGGGGGGAAGGTAGGGCAATTGGGGTTGTGACTTGCCCATGGTCACATGGCTAGGTTTGTGGGTGTGTGTGTGTGTGTGTGTGTGTGTGTGTGTGTGTTAAGTGTGTGAGGCCAGATTTGAGCTCAGGTCCTCCTGACTCCAGGGCTAGCACTCTATTCACTGCACCACCTAGCCACCCCAATATTAAGTCATTTTTAAAAGCATTTTGGTAAATTCCATTAATTTAGTCAATACAAATGTTGTAAGCTCCTTCTATGTGCCAGTTTAATTAGCACATTGGGTTTTCATTGTTGACACAAAGATAAACCATATCACAACAAACACACCTGGTTAAGGACAGATATGAATGATCAACTCCTAAGGGAACCTGAAAAGAAAAGTGTGAAGTAAGAAAGAGGAGAAGATTGAAAATGTTTATAGGAGACAATGGGCAATAGTGAGTGGCAAGTTGAGAATGAATATAAGAATATTTCAAATGAAAGATAAACAGGGTGAAACTGAAATCTGAAAAGTATGTAAGAACTGTGAGAATGAAAGTTACACTGGAATCCTTAGTAAGATTTCAGACTTTGGCTCACTTTTTTTTTTTTTTACATATCTTTAGTTTGTCAAATGTCCAGTTAGTTATTTAAAAAAAAATCATCTCCCCCTTTATGGAAACCAGCAAGGAAGAACATAATAAAAGAACTGAGGTTATTGGAAACCATCTGTAATAGTGGCTTTCAAAATGACCTTTGCTGGCCAACTTCCATCATGCCCCATTCTCTTTGATGTGATGCTAGAAGCCCTTATACTAAGGCAAAATTGATATGCAAAAAAATGTCATCATCTTTTCTTTAGGGGATAGCTTCCTTTATTTATTCAGCTCCATGTGAGGTTTAAAAGCAGTTTTAAGCCAAAAAAGTTTAAAAAATAACAATATTTACATTTTATTAAATTTCAAAGGTTTTTTTTTTCCTTCAAATAAGCATATATTGACATCAAAGTGTTCTAAGAAAAAAAAAATTTCTAAGGAGTTGCCGTTTCTTAGGTTTCACTGGTGACTATTAAGCATTTTTCTGTCCCAACTTATATTTTAAGGAATGCTAAAAAAAGTCATTTTTAAAATAATTGTAAGTTTATAGATCTAGAAGCAGAAAGGACATGAGATACAACCCTGTCCTATAAAAAAAAAGGAAGTTGAAGCTGTGGGGTTTAAGTGACTTACCTAGAAGAACATGGCTCAATAACCTGAGGTGGTATTGGTACCCAGGTTATCTGACCCAAGGAGTCAAGGTTTGTGTCATTATTACTGAGCATTAATTTCTTTATAATTTATCTAAAGTACTGGGCACTGCATGTACAATTTATTTAAACAAAAAAATGAATAAATAAAAGATTTTTATTATCAACAATGGGATGGCAAACATTTTCTCTCAAATATTTGCCTGGATCTAGCGTTTCTCCTATATCACTACCTCCACTAGGTTGAAGAAGAGGAGGAAGAAGAGGAAGAAATGGGAGGAGGAAGGAAAAGAGGAATAGTCATATATATTAATAAATCTAGTGTTTTAAAGAGAAATGTCAAATATTCGATTGCATCTAATCGTCATGACAACTTTTCATGTTGTTAGAGATACTTAATACATTTTTCTGTAACTGAAAGCCAGTAGGTAATACAAATATTATTGCCCTCATTTTACCAAAGAGGAAAGTGAGAAGCTCTGAAAGGTTAAATAACTTGAGTAAGGATACACAGTGTATATATTTCTGAGACTTAAATGAAAGTCTTCTGACTTGAACCCCAATTTGCTTTCCACTATTGCATACACTCTCTGTCCCCCAAAGTCACACTAGCAAGTTAGTTACATGTTAATGACTGATAATTCAAAGAAACTTGGAAGTTTAGTGCTCCCCATATCTAGGATGTAGTTATGGAAATTGTGACATAGTCTACTGCTTTCTACATCTATATCTTAAAGCCTAGCTGTTCAAAAGCAGTTCATTTCCTTTATAGATTTTTTGCTTGTGATTCAGAAAACAACTATCAGGTGAAATTGAGGAAATAGTATTTAGTATATCTAGATTCAGAGAAAATGTGTTCTACTGAAGATGTTGCCTGCTACCTGTATGCCTTTGGGCGAGTCACTTTACTTCTTTGTGACTCAGTTTTATTATCTATTTTTTTAAAAGAAAGGAGATCTTAAAGGTTCCTTGTGGCTTAAAATTCTATGGTAACAAAATGGATAGCACCAGAGTATATACATACCACAAATTACTCTTTTCTATTAAAAAATAATGATTAATCACTAAATGTTAATATTTGCATATTTTAATATAAACTGTAGAACATAATTTAAAGAAAAACAACATCTTGCTTTTCTTTACTGTCTTTTAAGAACATTTAAGTTCTAGACAATTCCCTGGGTCTAGCACTTATGTCTATTCAGCTCCTTCCTGCTTCAGTGGTTTCAAAGCTGGGAACAACCTCAAAAGCCCTCAGTTCTATTTGCTCTAATTGCTGTACAGATCGGACCTTTCTTTTCTGAGAGATGGTATAAATTTGCATCCTTAGAACTCCCAAGTAACTCTTAAATGCATGACCTATAATGTCTCTCCAAGGCAATTCTTGGCTTTCTCTGATGTGTGACTTGATTTTTCAAATTCCCTTTTATAATTTACTCTTCTCTTCCTGGCAAAGCAGAAAGGAAAAACACCTATAACATACCACAAGGTCTATGGAAAATGCCTCAGTGATCACTTTCCAATCAGTAAAAGGTTACCCTACTTACCAAAGCATCCTGCATATTACTCATTTTACTCTTTTTTACAAGTTACTATATGTTCAAAGGTTGATCGGAAGAGCATATTAAGTGATTTGCTTTGAGCAAAAAGCAACTATACTGATCTGTTTAAGCCTGCTTCTTAAAGGAAAGTCATGTATTTTACTTCTTATTAAAAATGAACAAAGAAAAACCCCAACCTTTTTGATTAGCATGAATTATTAACAATTAAGCAACTATACAGCAGTTTAGTATATCTAACCCAATTTTCATTCTTGATGTCTAACTACTGAAGCTCTTGTCATTTGTTGAACAGGTGTTTGATTCAAACCAAGATGATTTAATAAACATTTATTAAGTACCTACTGTGTGCTAATCATTGGACATACAAAAACAAAAATATTTGTCCTGAAAGAACTTAGATTGTATTGTTTGAGGGAAGGAGGCAGAGAGAAAAAACATATGGAGACATAAATAATTGTGAAACAATTTCAAAGACAGAGACAGAAAAACACAGCTAAGGAAATTAGAAAATGTTTCCTTTAAGAGTAAGGTCAATTTAATTCAACAAGCATTTATTAAGCTCTTACTACATGCTAGGCATTGTGCTATGTATAGAAAGGCAAAAAAGGTTCCTTCCCATAAGGAGTTCACAGTCTAATGGAGGGAGAAAACATACAAACAACTATGTATAAACGTTTATTTAACATCAGAAGGAAGTCACTGAAAATAAAAGAAGACTGGAAAATATGTCTTGTGGAAGGTGGGATTTCAGATGTGACCTGAAGGAAGCTAGGAGGAAGATACAGGGAAAAATAAAATTTCAGACAAAGGAGAAAGGCAGTGAAAGTACTGAGTTTGGAGATGAAGTGTCTTTTGTGGGGAATAGCAAAAAGGTCAAAATCACTGAATAATAGAAAATGTGAAGGAGAGTGAGGTATAAGAAGACCAGAAAGATAGGAAGGGAACAAGTTATGAAGGGTTTTAAAATAAAACAGAGGATTTTTGTGGATTTATCAGGGAACAACTGGAGCTGATTGAGCAGTAGACTGACATGATCAGATTTGTGCTTTAGGACCCTTTCACTTTGATAGCCGGGTAGAGGATGAACTGGAGTAAGGAGAGATGAGGCAAAGAAGTTGATCTGAAGAATATAGAAATAGTGTAAGTGTTGGCAGTGTCAGAAAAGAGAAAAGCATTTTTATTAGAAATGTTGCAAAGGTAGAATCAATAGGACTTGGCAACAGATTGGATATGAAAGGTAAGAGAGAAAAATGAGTCAAGGATGACACCTAGATTGTAAACCTGGGTGATTAGAAAGATGGCAGTAACAGAGAAAGAAGATAGGGAGAGAAAACGGTTTGGAGGGAAAATATTATGAGCTCAATTCTGGACAAGTTGAGTTTAATATGTCTATGGGTCTTACAGTTTGAGATGTTCAATAAGGAAAATTGAGATGGGAGACTAGTAGTCATAAGGGTTTAGGGAAGAATAAATAGATTCAAGAATCACATGCATAGAGATAATAAATGAATCTATGGGAGCTAATGACATCACCAAGTGAAATAGTTCAGAGGTAAAAAGAAGAGGGTTCAAGACAGAGTTTTGGTCGTGGGTGAAGGCAGATATACAAAAATAAGACACAGGCTGGAAAGAGTTTGAGGTAGGAAGACTGAAAAGAAAAGATGAGATAGGTAGGAGGAAATCATGAGAAAATAGGGTCAGGAAAACTTAAAGTGAGAGAGTATCTAGGGGAAGAGTGTTAAAGGTAAATAGTGTCAAAGGCTGCAGAGAGGTCAAAAATGAGGATTGAGAAAAGGGTGTAGATTTGATCATTAAGAGATTATTGATAACACTTTTAATTCAAATTTATTTTCTTTTCAGTTTTGAGTTGTTTTCTTTCCACCTGTTTCTCCCCTACCCAATTATAAGACAAGAAAAAAAGACATACTACAAGTACATAAAATTAAGCAAAACAAATTCCAACAATAATGTCTTTCACTCCAAGAAATAAAGAAAAGAAAAGGAAAATATGCTTCATCCTTCACTCTGATTCCATCATTTGACTATCTGAACTGGATAACATGTTTCATCATGAGTCTTCTGGAATTGAGGTTGGTCATTGTGTTGGTCAGTGTTCCTGTCTTTCCAAGTTGTTTATAATATTGTTGTTATCATATAAAATTTTCTCTTACTTCTGCTCATTTCACTTTGTATCAGCTTATCCAAATTTTCTCAGGTTTTTTTGAAACCATATCCTTCATTATTTCTTGTAACACAATAGAATTCCATCACATTTATGTACTATAAATTTTTTCAACTATTCCCCACATGATGGGAAAGTTTGCAATTCCAACCACAAAAATGACTGAGCATGTATGTATGTATGTATGTATGTAAATGTGTGTATAGATATAGATGTCTTTTTCTGTTTTCTTTGATTTTTTGAGGTATAGACCTATTAATAGCTATGTTAGGTCAGAGGATATGTACACTTTAATAGCTTTAGGGGCTTATTTCAAATTGCTTTGCAGAATGACTAGACCAGTTCATGGTTCCAGAAATAACACATAAACATGTTTATTTTCTGAGACCCTCTTAAGCATTTCCTGTGTTTATTTCTTTTTTGGTCAACTTTGCCCTTCTGGTGGGTATGAGCTGGTATTTCAAAACTGTTTTAATTTCATTTTTCTGATTAATAGTGATTTAGAGCATTTTTATGTGGCTGTTGTTAGCTTAATTGTCTCCAAAAATTCCTTATTCATATTCTTTGACAACTTTTCAACTAGGAAATTACTGGGTTTTTTTTCCTTTTTGGAGGGGAAAGGCAGGGCAGTTGGGATTAAGTGATGTACCCAAGGTCACGTGGCTAGTAAGTGTTAAGTGTATGAGGCTGGATTTGAACTCAGGTCCTCCTGACTCCAGGGTCAGTGCTCTACTCACTGAGCCACCTAAAGCCCTCTAGGGAGTTACTCTTAATCTTTTAAATTTGTTGTTTTGTTTTTGTTTTTAAAGCAATCGGGGTTGAATAACTTGCTCAAGGTTACATGGCCAGTTATTTCTGGGTGTGGTGCTAAGTAGCAGAGCCCAGATTCGATCCCAGGTCATCCTGACTCTGGGGCTGGTGCTCTTACTCACTGATCAACCTGGCTGCCCCTTGATCTTATAAATTTTATGTAATTCCCAATATATCTTGGACATGAGACCTTTATAATTTTGGGGGTGGAATGCTGCTAAATTTTCCCTCAGTTTCCTGCTTCCCTTCTAATTTTAACTTCATTGATTTTTTTTTGTGATATTTTTTTAAAGGTTATGTAATCAGAATTATCCATTTTGCCTTCTGCAAACTTCTTTATATCTTATGTGGTCATGAACGCTTTCTTGCCATTAATAGATCTGGCAAGTGACTTATTCCATGTTATATTTACTGTCAAAATCATCTACCCATTTGGATTTTGTCTTGGTATACAGGAGATGTTGGTCTATACTTAGTTTCTGTCATGCTACTTTCAAGTTTTCTAAACATTTTTTGTTGAATAGTGAGTTCTTTTCATAGTAGCTGGTATCTTTGAGTTTATCTAATCCTAGACTACAGTGCTCATGTGTTTATATATATTGCATACCTAATCTGTTCCACTGATAGATCTCCTTATTTTTTCTCCATTACCAATACATTAAACAATTATGGCTTTATGGTAGCGTTTCTAGTCTGGTACTTCTGGACCTGCTTCTCTCTTCTTTACCCATTGATCCTCTTAATATTTTTTATTTCTTTTTTCCCCTCCAGATTAATTTTGTTATTATTATTATCATCATTATCATTATTATGATTATGATTATTATCCTTAGCTCATTGGTAGCTTCGGAGAGAGAAGTTCCAGCACTTAGCACAGTGCCTGGCACCTAATAAATGCTTAATAAATTCTTGTTGATTTGACTTGTGTGATGAGGTCAGATGCAAACTGCAGGGAGTTAAAAGAGAAGAAAGGAGGCTTAGTCACAAAAGGGAAGAGAAATGTGCTATGCAATGAGAGTAGTACTAGTCACATTTTGCAGCTGAGAAAAAAAGTCTTGTAGAAAAGAAATTAATTTCTCAAAGTAACAAAACTACTTGTTTTCAATGGTATGTCACTTGGCTCCCAAGTCCACTGTACTTTCCATAATAATTCTTTGACTTGCCATTGATCAGGAATTTATGTAAAGAGGGAAGGAAGGAGAACATTACTTTGCACATCATTTACTAGGGATCAGTGCAACAAATGCTATGGTCAAATGGGATGCTAACTATATCCAGAATACTTAATTGTGACACATAATTAACATAAAGAATTTATGATTATAGGGCTTAAAGTTTAGGATTTTAAGATGTATCTACACCAGCCCTTTCATTATTTATCTATTCATTAGTTAATTCATTCATTTAATATTTATTTACTCACTCTTTTATTCTTTCATTTAAAATGAGTATTTCATTATGCATTTTAAGTCTATCACCTTTTGCAAGAGGTAAATGGTGTGATTAATCTTCAATCATCTGTACCATTTTTAGGGCATTAAATAGAGTCTAAAATATACCAAAAAATTTATTCTATGCAATAATTGTATAAACTTATTTCCCACCTATACTTATTTCTCTCTGAAATGCTTCATAGAGATATTCATAGTTTCTCTTAAATATTTCCATTTTTGCATGTCTTATAGCACAATAATATTCCATTATATTCATATAATAAATTTGTTTAGCCCTTCTCTAGTAGGTGACACCTCTAAATCCTTGATTTCTAATTCTTATCTAACATGAAAAGAGCTACTTTAAATATTTTTATACACATAGGTCATTTTTCTCTTTCCTTTGTCATTTTAGTGTACAGCATTCTTGGGTCAAAAGGTATTCACAGTAAAATAATTTGTGGGTAGCATTCCAAATTCCTTTCAAGAACGTAGTCCCTTCATTTTACCAATGAAAATGGATGAGGACCAGACTCATATACTAACTGCTTTGTGAATCTAGACAATCAGACAACCTAGACAATCTACAATCTAGACAACCAAATTAGATTTTAGTAGAAGGAAAATCATTTTGGTCACTGAGGGAAGTATATATGAGGAGGGGAGCAATCATACTAGGCTATCTCAACACTCCATTTAATAGAGTGGGTTTAAAACAACAATACAAAACTATACAGCACCCAATTTATAAAAGTAGTTTGTCTACAGTGGACCTAAATTGCCTTATTTCACAGTTTACTCTCTTCACCCTATTGAATTGATCTCTTTGAGGCTCTAGAGGAATAGGCTTTTGAATGTAAAAGGAATTTAACTATTACTCTCACATAACTGGTTGCTTCTTTTTTCTTTTAAAATTGATCATTTGAGAGAGGAAGATTTTTGTGTGTATGTGTGTGTGTTATATGTGTGTTTCTGTGTGCATAAGTGAGTGCGAAGACCTTTATATGGTGTTGTCATTTACCAAAATCATGTTAAGCCTTCTCCCCATGACTCTTATGGGATGACAATCTTCTACTAGTCTCAGTCTCTAGGCAGAAGCCTGGCAAAACCTAGGTTCTGGGTGATTCAGGAGGCTAACACAAATCCCCTCTTTTGCAAAAGCTTTGGCTATACTGAAGCAAAAAAGAAATTGGAGTAAAACAAAAGAAAATCAGCAATTATTAGGTCCTGTGCCATAAACAAATCATGGGAGTCCAAAATTGTACAATACCCCACTGGATGCATTCTGTAATGTTTCTTACAGTTTTTGGATGAAGAATCTGTATGAAGCATCAGGTGTTTTGATTGCATGAAGTTATTTTACTCATTTACTCACTAGGAAAATAGGATTTAGAGCTAGAATAGATCTTAAAGATCATTTAGCCCACCAGCTTCATACTACTGATGGAAGGCTTGCAGAGCCTAAATGTTATGCCCAAAATTTCATAGGTATGAAACTGGAGAGTTGAAACAGCCCCAGGTCCTCTGTCTCTAAATACTGTACTCTCTCCTTTATGTTGTATTGCTTTTCATTGAACCCTTGGTTTATTCATCCATACTCACTTAACTCCTATTCTCTGCAGAATCTTCCTTAGGTATTTCTGAGTATGAATTGTCATTTGAATCACAAATAATTGAGACATTTAAGGCTTACAATTTGTAGGTTACTTAGTTTATGAAACCACTCTATAACATTACCACCCAAAGTGGAAAAGAAGGAAACTTTTGAAGAGTGTGTGTCATTGGGATCATCTGGAAACTCATATAATTGTGTTTTTTATTTATTTATTTGCTTTTTTTTGGAGGGGGGAAGGCAGGGCAATTGGGGTTAAATGACTTGACAAAGGCTACATGGGGTTTTTTTTTTTTTTTTGCTTTTTTAATTCCGTCTTTTAATGCTACTACTTTGAACCAACTATTCAATGTGAATAAACTTGTGGTGAAGAAGTAGAAACAGCAGTACAATCCTAAACAGGTCTCTTGGGTCTGGGTGACTAAGATCAGTAAGCCACTCCTCTATAGGCATATATCTGCATGTGTATCAAATATATATGCATATTTTTATATATATAATATATATGTGTATTGTATGTGTATGTATATACACACACATATATAGGTATATATGCATATGTGTATGTATATATAAACATATATCTATATCTATCTATATTAGTTCATAAAGGGGGATCATTATAGCACATAAGGGATAATAGATTTAAATAAGTGAGAGTGGCTTACTCCAGACACCACCCCAGCAGCAACTTGCATGGTAGTCACTTGTCCAACTTTTATAACTTTTAGTCAGCTTGTCTTTTAGTTCACACTCACCGGTGACCATCTACTAGCTTGTATCACTCTTTGAGCACTTAGATATAATGATTATTATTGTATACAAATTAGTTCTTGACTAAGGTTGAACTATTCCCAAGGTCTAAAGTCACAGTTCCCCTTTATACCATAGCTTTCACCAAGGAAATTGTACCCAGGTATGACCCACTTCCTTATATGGACTCTGCTAGGGAAATCTTACTTTATTATCATTCTATTGTGTTCTAGAAATGCTGTGATGTTCTCCCTTTGACTTTATCTACAGAACAAGGTGGGGTTGGAGGTGGGGAAATATAGTTGTGAATAGATAAAATTTGTTAATAGTTGAAAAGTTCTAGTGATATTTTGAAGCTAATATATGAAGAAAAAAAACATTATCTAACCCTAAGCTATAATTAGCGAAATTTTGCTGTATGAGGAACAGTCTCTTGGGACTTCAGTTTGCTGCTATTCTAAGTCTTGAATTCAGTTGTAACTGTCTAGACCAAATGCCATATGCCATTGAAGTCTGAGGACTGTCACAGGTGTATATCTGTCCCTGGAAAGTTGACATGATGACCTTGTGAAGGTGAAGGTAGGATTCTCTTGATCCATCCCCATCTCAGTAAATAAAACATTTTCCTACCTGATTAATTCTGAACTTTGCTATGACACCCTGTCATATTATTTGCCCATGACTCATACCTGAAGTCAGAGATTGAATGCTGCTAAGTCCTTGCCTTTTTCCTCACATAGTAAATTCCATTGAGAAGGGCAAGTGTAGAAAAAAATGAATCCTACTGGTGATTTTGATTTAGTAATATTGGATAGTGAGGGATCATTTTGAATTGTCCTTTGAATCACAAGTAATAGAGACCATGAAGCCTTATAGTTGGTGGGTTATTTAGTTTATAAGTGATCATACTATAACATCCTTTCATTATGATAATATGATTAGTGGAGGATGTCATTTGGTGAAAAAATGTGCTATCATTTTCAAAATTAATAATTTTACATGAAAAACGTGAAACATCTATCTAAAAATATTAAGAGAGACAAAGAATCATTTTGCAACAATTAACATTCTCTAAAGTTTCAGGTGAATTGCGTATTTTTAATATAATGATTCTTCTTATAATTATATTTTATATTGAGTTTGTATTGTCTTTGCAACTGAGGAACAGATCTAGAAGGAAGAAGTACCATCAAATATAATATGAGAACATGGCTTGTTTTAGAAATATAAAATTAAATACCTTGAACTTTATTCATACTCATCAAGGATATGTGATCCTTAACAAATGAATCTGCCTAAAGTTATGGAGATATGATTATTGGAATTGCTATTAGACCTTATGAGATTGTATTGGATATTATCAAGTCTGATTCCAGGTATCATCATCAAAGAATTCTATTAGGAAAGCAACCCTATGTGGTTGACATCCATGAACTACATACAGATGGAGTTCTCATGAGTAAAACTGGAAGGAAAAACTCTTGGCATGAGCTGAGGCAGGTCACCCCTGATATGATTTACTCAGCATGACATTTACTCCTAAATGGAAAATATTCTACCTTTTAAGCTTGGCTCAATGAATTGGCAGGCTATATGACTCTAGCCTGCAATTGACATAAAATTAGGGAAGCATTTTCCTCTTAATATCACTATTTTCTTTCTATGATAAATTTCTATTATCATTGCAAGTTATCATATAAAACACAATATTATATCCTTATTTGATAAATTAATAACGGAGATAAGATTTGAACTATTAAGCCTAAAATTTTAGTCCTTCCTAAAACTAATGTGAGGATAAATGGATATTGATAGAACAATTCATGGAACCAATTCATGGAATTCATAGAACAGAAACATCTTTAGTTTTTTTCAAGAAAAGGATGTTAGAATATTCAGTGTTACCTAAATGGGAAAAGCCATTTACCACCTAAATGTTGAGCATGTCTTGAAAATCAAAAGTGTTTTATTTGAAATAATTTATTTGATGTGCAATGTCTTGATTTCAACCAATCAATGTATTTATATGTTGTGTGCTAGAACTTTTTGTTACAATTGAAATTATTTTGGCAAATTTAAATGAATTCATTTATGCATGAGGGGTCACGATCTTATTTTTTTAAGTGTTCTGTTAATAGTTCCCTAGCAACATCTTATCCTCCTAGGGGAAATAGCTACAGTGATAGTTTTAGTTGGTTTTAATACATAATTGTAACAAGATTAGGTAGTTATATATGCAAAATACAAAATTTAAGTTCAGATTTTTTTTAAATTTTTCAGTTATTATTTGAATTTTCTAGCTTTAAAAATGTTCATTCTCTGGTCTAGTGATGTTCATTTTAGTGTTATTAAGGTTTGAGCTATGTCTTACTATCTTACCTGGTTACCATTATAGCAAATTAGAATTGTATTAAGATCTGTTTTGTCAGAGATTTTTAACAAAGAAAGGATCTCTGCAAGTGACCTGAATTGGAGAAGCAAATCAATTAGAAGCTGCTCTGAAGTCCCACTCATTCCTGTATTTCTAAGAGGAAAGATCTCCAGAGGGCCACAGGACTGCATCAGAGGATATTTCAGAGACAGGAAAATTGTATGAGATGAGACAAGTAAGCATGGCACCTTCATCATCATCATCATCATCATCATCATCATCATCATCATCATCATCCCCTCCATAAATGGTTCCTAATTCACCTTTTACTGAGCCTACAGTGACTGGAAGCTAAAATCTTCCTCTTTAGTCTCCTGCTTTGCCCTTTGCTCCACCACTGACAGCAATGACTGATAATTCCTTTGCTCATATAAACTTGCCACAGACAAGAAAATAACGCATTGTTACATGAATCCTGGATGTATGATTTCTGGTGGTAGCACTAAATACTGTCCCTGTGTGATAAGGCATCCATATTTCTTTCCGTAGTGGATGAGATTGTGAAAGTCTTTCTAAAGTAGTTTCAATGATGCTACCAATATCAGTAGGGCCCAAATTTGGTCCTATTATCTTAAAGATTTGTTTTGAGAGTTCATATATCAATAAGAGTCTAGAAGAATAGTGATACCATTAAGAGAAAGTTAGACAGAGAAGCTTCAGGCTAATTTGTTGAGGGTGAGAACGGGAAGAAATACACCATATTAGTGTGCTTACAACACATTGCTATAGTGATTTCCCTTCCAATATATATTGCATTCTGCTGATAGATTCATTTCCCAAGGATAACTCTTCTGGAAAAGTTTGGGATGGTGGGGAGAGACATCCTCTTGAAGTTAACTCATGTAATTACACCTTAGCCACCTCTTCTTGCACCAAAGGCTCAACTCAAGTATGCTGAGTTAAACTTACAGAGTAGCACATGCCTTTACCTTTGGAGATCTTCCTCTTTTCCTTCCTACCTTCTTTCCTTCCTTCCTTCCTTCCTTCCTTCCTTCCTTCCTTCCTTCCTTCCTTCCTTCCTTCCTTCCTTCCTTCCTCCCTTCCTTCCTACTTAACTTGTCTGTGGTTATATGCTAGTAAGTACCCAAGGCAGGATTCAAATACAGTTTGTCTTGAGACTAAGCCTAGTTAGTGCTTTATGTTCTATGCTACATTGTCTGATGAGGATAGATAGATAGATAGATAGATAGATAGATAGATAGATAGATAGATAGAT
>NW_027187372.1:17222480-17241522 GCF_028583685.1 Petaurus breviceps papuanus
GATAGATAGATAGATAGATAGATAGATAGATAGATAGATAGATAGATTAGATAGATATAGATATAGAAATAGATATGTCCTTTTAGATATGTCCTAATAGATATCTCCTTTTATTCTCTTAACAAATGACATATAAAGTGAATATTTACAGAAAGAAAGGAATGTATCCCTTTTGTATATGATTTTTAAAAGATTTTACAAGTTCAGGAAATTCAGCTTTATATTTTACAAACTTTATACTTCTTAGATGTATAGTTAATCTATATAAGATAATTTTCTGAAGTAGCATGATATATACCTTGAGATGAGAAGGCCATATGTTGTTAAAAAAAAAAACAAATCTCTAAGTGACAGGTTTACAATTGTGAAAGTTAGTAAATACTGGTTGTAAAATCATCCCATTAAACAAGTTTTCCACATAGAGAAGCTTCCTACTCAGATGGCTAGGTGTGTGCACATTTTATTTGAATTTATACTGGGTTGTATATCCCACTAAATGAAATATGGGACAAATTAGGAACTTTAAAAGGCATTGTAAAATGACTCAGGATTTTAGGATTCTGTATTAAATTTTATTTAGGACAAGAAGTGAAGCTCTAAATTATAGGCAATTGGCTCCTATCATTGAGACTTATGCTCCTGGGTTGCTTTTTCCCTAAGATGCTTGAAGGCACAGTTAATAAAATTAGTCTAACTCAAGAAAGAATGTATCTTATCAGGGTTTTTAAAAGTCGCTACTATTTTGGATGCCTCCATTTTTAAGTAGAAAGGATTTTTCCTTATTTCAAGGTCTTTAAGAATGCTAATTATAATTTATTAAATCTACTGGAAAGGAAATGGAAAAATAGAGGAATCATTATAGAAATATGGAATACATTTCTACTATTAGGGAAATCTTTTTGAGGAAATTAAATGTAGTGTTTTTCATGAAAGGAAATTAAGACATATTTTTTTAAGTTGGTGGCTTGTATTCAATGCTAGTCTTCAGCAGAAGCTTACATTTAAAGGAATCACTGGTCATTTTCCTACGCAAATATGGTTTGGTTATATATATACCTGCTATTCATCTAATTGAGGAGTCTTCAGCACCATTTAAGGATCTCTTTTCAGTTACTTCCATTTCTGGCTGTCTTTATACTTGTCCATGCTTTCTTCAGAAAGCTGGAGTGAAAGGAAGTAGAGAGAAAATTAAAATCTATTCATTATGGTAATTGTTCACAACATTGGTAGAATGTCTGCCATGAAAAGTTTTGAATTAAACATATAGAATATGTTTTTGTTTTTGTTTTTGTTTTGAAGAATAATTTCCTTTCTCTGGGCGAAACAACTCTCCATTAACATGAATGATGTCTAGCTTTTTTTCCTCCATTCTCAAATAGTGATGTCACTTGCCCATGTTTGCTACTGTCTACTTGGAGCAGGAAAGAAATTAGAACACAAGGTTAGTGGAAGTGTGAATCAAGAAACGGGTCGGTGCAGCTAGACCTTCCAGTGATGCCAAGGACCTTCCAACAGACCCACTGGCCCTTTGTTAAAGATAATGCAAAATTGGGGGCGGCCAGGTAGCACAGCAAGTAAGAGCACCGGCTCCAGTGTTGAGAAGACCGGGAGATCAAATCCCGGGCTCAGACACTCAGCACCACACCCAGAAATAACTGGCCGTGTAACCTTGAGCAGGTTACTTAACCTTGATTGCTTAAAAATGAAAAAAAAAAAATCAGGATGTTGAGAATTCAGAACAGACCTATGAAGTAGGTCATGCTGATCAGCAGTTGTTGACTTCTGCAGGGATTTTGCTAGTTTGCCCATAGCTGCCTTTACTGTTAAAATTTCCTACACTGACAAACAACTTTACTTTCATTTTAATGGGTATAAGAGAAGAGCTTTGCTGGCAGAGTCCAACAGCTAATGCCCCTCCAATTCTGTGTTTCTTGTAAACATTCAAGAACATTTGCATGAATGGCCACTAGTTAGTTTCTTGAGAGTCTTATGAGAATGAGAGAAACTTAAAATTTTAAGCCCAGGCTCAGAGAAACCCTGGGAGCTTCTGAATATGTATACAGAGGGTACAAAGTCTACATCTATAAATGAGAAGGAAATTGCAGAAGACTCTCTTAAAGACCTTATTCTCTGGGTTGCATGATTTGTATCCTTTTTTATATCATGGACCCCATTACCAGTCCGAACCAAGGATGCAGGCAATTTCCCTAAATCTTTACTGGAGCTTCTTTCTTCTTTTAGAAATATGAACTTATACTTTTTAATTAAGTCCTTATGATCAAGTTGTGATTATTGTATTGTGGTTGTCCCATAATTCAAAAGGAGGCCCCCTCCAGTGCTACATTTGGCAAAGTTTGTAAGATTGTGGGGTCCTATGCTGCCACCAAGTCATTGTTTGGTGTAAGTAGAGGGAATAAGGAAAAGGGAACTCCTTATGAAGTTAAAAAAAAAAAAAAGGAAATTGAAACTAATCATTTAGCAATAGTGTTTATTGACTTGTGTAAAGTATTTAATCCTTGAGGAGTCACCTGGACCTTCATGGTTAAGCTTACTATCTGGCCAGAACCATAGGCATTAGTTAGGTCAGGAAACCAGTGGTATGGTAGAACCAAAGGCAGAAGAGGGTTTTGAGATCAGTCGTGATAACAGTGTTTTACTAACTGGATGAGTATCTGCAGGCAAAATGCTATTGAGGGGTGTGTGTGTGTGTGTGTGTGTGTGTGTGTGTGTGTGTGTGTGTGTGTGTAGATTTGATGCTTCTATTTCCATAGGAATTATTATATTGAGAGAGAATTTCAGGAGGCTTTGCGGCACTCTTAAAATTTCCCAGCCACTGAGTACCTACCTGCTTTTAAAAAAAAATGTATATTTTTGTCTTCCTTGGGGTTTGCTCCAGGAATTCTCAATCAAGTCAAAAAGTATTTTTTAAACACTACTCTGTGCTAGGTGTTGCACTAAGTCCAGGAGATAAGAAATGCCAAAACCAACAACAAACAGAGAAGGGGAAAGAAGACAAGCATTTATGAAGTGCTTATTATATTCTGGGCATTGTATTAAACTATCTATCTATACATACACATACATATATATATATATATATATATATATATATATATATATATATATATATATATATATATATATATATTTTTACCTCCTCATAGCAACTCTGTGTGGTAAGTGCTATTAGGAGCTGCATTTTAAACATGAGGAAACCAAAGCAAACAGAAGAGATGAACTTGGGACAGTTCCATGCTGCCATCTTTATGGGGGAGAAGACCTTTTTAATTTTCCTCTCTCACCAGCTTGTCCTTCCATACTAGAGAATACATCTGGAATAAGGGAAAGATGTGATCCACATCTGATGAGCCAGACTACAGAAGTGCTTAGTATAGTACCTGGAACATAGTAGGTACTTAAGAAACATTTATTGATTAATTGATTGTGAACACCACCTTCCAAAACCACTGACTGCCACAATTGCATACAGAGCATCTCTAATTTGTCAGAAAATCTTTACATAAATAAATATCTACCCCAAATTATGCTAAGGAACTAAAAACTCGTTAAAGTATTGTGCTTTATGGAATGGACTAGAGGATGCAGTAAATTTAAGGAAAAATTTATATGGAAAGGCAAGGGTTTAAAAAAAGGAAGAGTGTGGGCTCTCAGTTTCAGGCATAGTGGTAATTCCTGTATGAATCTGTCTAGTAGAACTATATATACAAAACTTTATTGGATAGATAGTAATTGAAGCTTAAAAGAACCTGTCTTTCCCTAGGCTTACTTTGGTGCTTAATAGCTGGACTTATTCCTCTGAATAAAAGTACTTTTTGCTACCATGTCAGGGTTCTTACTGTTTTAATGTTTTCACAGTTCAAAACCTAGACCCTCCACAGGGCTAATGCCCTGGGGCAGGGAAGAGGTAAATAAATTCCCTTGCCCTGATTCAGCTAGGATTACCGGTTGGAAATATCTGTAGAAAAAGGCAAGCAAAAGATATTTTATAGTTTTTTGAGTTGTCCTTTGATGTATCATCTGGTCAGGAAATGTAGGGCTGTCCAAGGACAGAAATGAAGATGTTTTGACTAGCCTGAGGCTTGTGGATTAAATGGTTTCACACTAAAAAAAAAATAATTCTTCTCTTAGGCAGCAGAAGGGATGATTGGGACCAGGAACAGGTGGAGCCTCAGCTACTTTTGAAGCCTAAAATCCAAGGCAAAGTGGTGCAGAAAGATAGAATCAAACAGCAGAAGGCGGTATGGAGTCAAGGACTTAAATCACAAAATCCCAGGGGAAGAGACTGTCGGAGATGGCCCCATGAACAACTAAGCAAGCAGGAAGAATGTTCTAGATATGGAGCATGACCTCACAAATGTTAAGTAGCAGCGGTGGGGCTAGACTTCTGGCATTTGCATTCCCAGCCCATACTTTAGTTTAAGAGAGATGGAACTTAGACTCAATCCCCTTTCAATCTTGACCCATGATTTTTCTGTTAATTTATTCTCTCATCTACTAATGTGTGTGGAAATAATACCCATTTGTGTATTTTGTGCATATGAACATTATTCTATTAGTGGATTTTTTCCCTGATTATTTATTTTGCTATACTCTTCCCATTAAACCCGGTCTTGTTTCACTTACATGTTCTGCCTGATCTGTTGATATAGAATACCATAGATAGATGTGCGAACCAGACATTATCTCCAGTACTTTTCTTTTTATGGTCTCTATTGGTGAGATGATTTCTAGTCTCCTGCATCATCTCCAGCAAGGAATATCTCTATGCTTTCATATCATATTACCATAATAAGACAAAAAATGAATATTTGACTAGAACTCCCTGTAGCCTTAAGCAAAGTTTTGAAGTAGATGAAAATTTTCTTCAATACTTTTTCATCCCTATCTCCCTTTTTCTGTCTATCTCTCTCTGCTGTTTCTGTCTCTGTCTTCACTCTTCTCTTACCAAGAATATGATTCATCAGGAAGCACAATTTCTTTTCAGAAGCTCATAGTAATTAATGAGAGTCATTCTGACATGGTGAATGGAGAGATGGCCTTGAAGTGAGGAAACCCTGGGTTCCAGGCCTGTACCTGACACTTATTATTTATGTGATCCTCAAAAAAATCACATAAACTTCCAGATCACTCTTCTAAGAGAAAGTGTGGATCTTCAGCCTTTAAAAAACATCCCTCACTGGGCCCTTGTCATTATATCAGATGAAATCACAGGGTCAACCTTAAAAAAAAAAGCATAGAACAAAATTCACAACTCTGTAATTTGTTTTCCTCTCTTTTATTTTTTGGTGCCTAAGGTGGGAATATGTGCAGATTCTACTATCTATTAAAAGTCAAATTGTAATTTGTAAACTTTTTTTTTATTTGCACACAGTCTGTAATAGATTTAAAAACTTCCATAGTATTCTGTATGACACATTGAAAAACAAAATGAACTCATACTTATTTCCCCCCCACACTAAGTATCCTCTGCTGGTTGAAATGGTTTAGAGCTTAATTCAGGCACCATTCTCACAATATCCTGCCAAGAAGCTTCCTGCCCCACTAAGCACAGGATGGTGTTGTCAGAGTAACTCTATATTATGCATCAAGAAACGCATTGCTGCTCTGCTTTGCAGATTTTTCTAAAAGTAACTAAATGAATTAATGTTACAGTGTATTTGCAAGGTGGAAGGGGTGGATTATTTCTTTGTTTTTGTTGCTTTTAGACTAGCATCTGGATTATGCAATTTAAATTTGTTAATGCAAATTAATCTAATTTAACAAATATAGATAACATCTTTGTAGCATTTCAAAATGCTGCAGTTTACCTCTTTATGTTCCTACAGCAGTAGCCGTATCATTGGGGATAGACAGAAATCCAGGCTATCTACCTTTTGGCTCTTGTCCTTGCTCCCTTTCTACAAGGAGAAACACTTGTTTTAATCATCCTTCCCTTTCAAAGAGTGTAATTTCACCAAAAAAAAAAAATAGAAGGATTATCTTTTAATATGATGCTTCATTCTTTTTAGAAGGGAACCCTGAAGTCTTTAGAGATTAAAGGAATACAAATACTGAGTATGGGGTGGAGCTGAATTTCAGCATTTAAATTCCCAGTCCAGTCCAGTGCTCTTCCTCTTGTGATACACTGCTGGGAAATTGATAAATTATCTTCCACTAAGGTACTGATAGGCTAATGACTGATGTGTTATTCAGGCAATAGCTCGATTTTAGTGCTTGCCTTTTCATTAAGTGTGGAGCTATCTGCCCTGAGACAAGGAAGGGCAGGTGATAATTGGTCATAACAGAGAACTCTTTTGCTGTATCTCTACTCACTCCATACAAGCAGCTGTGATTTTATCTGTGCATATGATCAAACCTATCTGAAGTGCATGCAACTCAGTGTTTGTGGTTATGGCAAATTTATAATTTAATGTTTATATAAATTATCTATAATTTTTAGTTTTCCACTCATTTTAGTAAGTTTGTTCAACTAATAAAATAACCTTGCTAATATCTTTAAGAACCGTTTAATCATTACTCTACAGCTCTGAATCTGCATTATGCCTTATCCCTTAAGACTAGATAGACTAAGATCATCAGCTGACATAAAATTTTAAAACAATTTTATTATAATTTACTATAATGTTATTATGCATTTTAAATATATTTAAATACAAATAATTAAAAGTTGTTTTACTTTGAAACTTTTTCATCCTATTATTGTTACATCCTACTATTGTTATTTTCTTTGCATTAAAGATTTTGTTTTAAAAAATGCATTGAGTCAATTGACTACTTGGCCCTTCAAGGTACGCTTAAAGTCCAGTCTTTCTATTAATAAGCTTAATTTATTTCTATGAAAATGAAAAATATATAATATATATACATATATATGTATGTGTATATATATATATATAGAGAGAGAGAGAGAGAGAGACAGAGAGAGAGACAGAGACAGAGAGAGACAGAGACAGAGACAAAGACAGAGAAAGACAGAGGGAGAAACAGAGAGAAATATAAGATTGAAGATAGAGTATTAGACTTGAAGTCAGGAAGACCTGAGGTCCAATCTTGCCTCAAAAACTTAATAGTTATATGACATTGGACAAGTAACTTAATTCAACCTCAGATTCCTCATTTGTAAAATTGGAATAATAGCACCTACTCAGGATTATTATGAAGAATAAGTGAGATAACATGTAAGGCAAAATGCTATACAAATGCCAGATATTATTATTACTATTATAAAAATGCTAATAAATAGCTTTATATCACACTTAAAAGTTTGCAAAGTTTTTTTTCCAAATAATGGTGCTCCTTTTTTTTCCTTAGGACTCTAGGCATTAGGCGCTATTATTTAATCCCCATTTTAGAGTTGAGGAAACTGAGGCAGAGAGAGGCTAAGTATATAGCTAGCAAATATAGAGAGCCAACATTTATATAATGCTTAACATATGCAGGGCATTGTGCTAAGTTCTTTACAATTATTAACTCTTTTGATCCTTACAACAATCTTGGAAGGTAAATGCTATTATTATGCCTATTTTACAGATGAGGAAATTGAGGCAAATAGAGATTAAGTGACTTGCCCAGGGTCACATAGCCTAGAAGTTCTGATTTGAATTCAGATCTTGTTGTAAGATCTGAATTCCACTGATCTATTCAATCGTTATTGTTATTATTAGAAAATTATTATTATTATTAGAAGCTAGGATAACTATTTTATATCCTTAAAATCTAATTTCAGGATATCTATTTCTAAAATGTGTTCTTGTAAGTTTTTTTTCAATGAACTTATCATTTTGAAACATCGTCTTTCTCTTTTGTAGTTTTAAAATAGTTGCCATGGCAACATATCTGTCTCTTGATATTTTGCTTTGAACAAAAGCATGTCATTTTTTCAGACAAATATGAAGTTAGAGGGAGTCTAGTTTTTTGATGTGTTTACCAGCATAATCTCATACACAACTATTGATTAAATTTGTAAATGTATATTTAGGTGATACAGTCAATAGAGTGCTGGACGTGGAGTCAGGAAAACCCGAGTTCAAATTCAGCCTTACCCTTCCTAGCTTTCTTAACCTGGGCAAGTTGTTTAACTTCAGTTAAACCCTAGTTTCTTCCTCTGTAAAATGAAATTGATAATGGCACCTATGTGCCAGGGTCATTGAGAGCATAAAATGAGATAGGTCTTGTGAGACACTTTTCAAACCTTAAATCACTATATAATTGCTGTTATTGTTATTATTATAATTGCTTGTTAAATGAATGAATATAATGAATGAGCTATGCCCAATGTTATATCTCATTTTGTTTTTGTTGTGGTTGAGGTAATGTGGTCAAAAGGAATTAGTTTATATTCCTCTTTAATTTGAGTTAAAACTTTTCACTCTTGTAAATGATGTGGTAACCTCAAACTCCACTGAAGAAAGTTTAAAAAGAAATAACCCTTTTTAGGGGTATCAGCTAAGAAGTTTGTAAGAAACTTGCATTTCTTACAATTCAACAGGCCTTTGTCTGTAGTCTGGAGGGGTTATGCGAGTATTTTTTTTTAAAGCAATCTGGGTTAAATAACTTGCTCAAGGTTACATGGCCATTTATTTCTGGGTGTGGTGCTGAGTTTCTGAGCCCAGATTTGATCCCCAGGTCATCCCGACACTGGAGCCGGTGCTCTGTGCTAACTGGCCACCCCGGTTATGCGAGTTTTTAAGGAAGATCTGAAAGTGTCAATGAGAATGTTCCATGAGAACTTTGTCACGGGAGTTTTCTAATCATATAACAAGTCATAGTTGTGGCTTTTGTTATTCCTCTATTTTCCCTTCCCTCTTCACTTCCCCCATCCCCTCTTTCCTCTTCTTCTCTTTCTCCCTTCCCTTGCCTCAGCAGTATGTACTCATGAAAATATTGCTTCTCTTCCTGACTCTGATGTAGGTAAAGGAGAATGAGAAGTAGAAAGAAAGCAATTATCGCAAAAGGACTATAGCTAATGAGGTAATTGACAATTGAGGACAGTGCTGAAAAAGAAAGTCTATTATGGAGTGATATCTCCTGATAGAAGTGCCAAAGCTAAAGTTGTTAAAAGATAAACAATCCTGTAGGGCTTTTGAGGTCAAGTTACCCAGAGTCCTAGAGGGCTTAATGCTCTTGCATTAAGCAGAAATGTTTTGAATACAGTCTAAAAAGGTGGGTTAAGGTCTTTGGGATAGAGAAAGAATAGTATTATTGCTGAGTCAAAGGGTATACATGGGGGTGGGGGGGTTGTTTATTTTGTTTTGGTTTTAGCCCTTTGGGCATAGTTTCAAGTTGTTCTCCAGAGTGGTTGGACCAGTTCAAAATTCCACCAATAGTGCAATAGTGCATAAATTTTTTCCATATGCAGTCCAGAATTTGTCATTTTTCTTTTCTATCACATTAGCCAGTCTGATAGTATCATAGTTGGTATTAGAATTGTTTTAATTTTTATTACTTTAATCAATAATGATTAAGAGCATTTTCTGTGACTTAATAGCTTTGATTTCTTCTGAAAACTGCCTGTTGATTCTGTGACAATTTATCAATTCATTTTTATACTTTTGACTTAAATCCCAAAATATTTGTGATATGAAGCTTTTATCAGAGAAATTTGATGTAAACTCCCCTGCTTCCCTGTTTTTCTTTTAATTGTGGCTATGTTGATTTTATTTGTGCAAAGATTATTTTTAAACTTCATGTAATCAAAATTTTCAATTTTACCTCTAGTGAACCACTTGATCTCTTGATTGGTCATAAATCTGTCCCTTATCCATTGATTTGTCAGGCAAGTTTTCTTTGCTCACCTAATTTACTTTTATCAGCATTTATGCCTAAATCATGAACTTATTTTGTATATATCTGGGTATTCAGTATGAAACACTGCCTTTTGTCATAGTTTCTGCCAAAATGCATTATAGTTTGCATAGCAAATTTTGTCAAAAATTTTATGTAAAAAAAAATTGCATGTCAATTTTTGGGTTCTTGTTTCCAAAGCTTGGATATTTGAATTCTTCAAATACTAGATTATTATAGTTATTTACTATTATGAATCATTTACATAATCTATTCAACTGATCCACCACTCTAATTCTTAGACAATACCAGTTTTTTTTTGATGATTAACACTTTATAATATAGTGTGAAAACTAGTACTACTAGGTCATCTTCCTTTACATTTTTAAAAACTTATTCCCTTGATATACTTGATCTTTATACTTTTATCTTTCAGACAAATGTTTTTATTTTTCTAGCTCTATAAATTATTATTTGTAGTTTGATTTGTATGACAGGGAATATGTAATTGACTTAAGGAAAAATGTCATTTTAATGACATTTTATTGCTATTTTTATGAACAATTCATGAGTACTTAATATTTCTCCAGTTACTGAGATCTATCTTTATTTATCTGAAAAATATCTTATATTTGTATTCCTATAGTCCCTGAGTTTGTCTTTGTAGGTAAATATCAAGATTTTATATTGTTTACAACTATTTTAAATGAATTATTTTTTCTATCCTGTTGGGTTTCTTTTTTTTTTTTTTGGTAATACATAGAAATGTAAATGTAGGTTGTAAATAATTCTTAGGAGAAATTTCATATCTCTAAATCCTTACATGAATAAAATAGAAAAAGAGGAGATCAATGAATTGGGCATGCAACTAAAAAAGCAAGAAAAAGAACAAATTAAAAATTCCCAATAAAAGACCAAATTTGAAATTCTGAAACTCTAAGGAGAGATTAATGGAATTAAAAGTAATAAAACTGTCTAATAAATAAAAGTGAAAGCTAGTTTTAGGGGAAAAAAACAATAAAATAGATAAATCTTTGTTTAATTTGATTTTAAAGAAGGAAGAGGAAAACTAAATTACCAATATAAAAAATGAACAGGGTGAATTCACCCCAATGAAGTAGAAATTAAAACAATAATTAGGAGCTATTTTGTCTAATGCTTGTAGATGTATAGCCTATATTGGATTGCTTACTTTCTTGGGAATGGGAGAAGGGAGGGAGAGAGAAAAAAATGGAACTGAAAACCTTATAAAAGTAAATGTTATAAATGGAAAAAAAAATTAAATAGGTATCATATTGCTTATCTGCTCAGTGAATGGGGGAGGAGCTGAAGTGAGAGGATTTGGAACCCAACATTTTAAAAGGAATGTTAAAAATAAATAAATTGGAAAAACAAACAAACAAATTCCAATGGTTTAGTCACAGGCTGCCTAGGTCAAATTTCCTTTTCCTGTCCATAACTCCTTCCTCCTTGATACTTATCCATGCTAGCCCCATTCGATTTGTGGACCTATATCCTCCCCAGTATTTGAGGTACCTTTATACATGCATCAATCACAATGGATCCAGAGAAGCAGTAAAATCCTTCTTTCTCCTCAGGACTATCTTCAGATTCTCACCCTACCATTATTACTAAGCAATCTCTTTTCCTTTGAGGTTCACTCCATCTTTTGGCTATTATTTATTTTCTCATAAGCGATCATACCTATTTTTCAGAGTTCAGCATCTATTTTAAAGTTTTTCTCTTCCCCAAGCTTGTAATTTACATTTGTATACTTGTACACAATTACACTTGTAATTTGATATCCCCTTATTTATCTTAGGGTACTTCCAAATACTTTGCTTCTCAATTCTTGACCCTAACTCCCCTGCTTTTCCATGTATGCAACCTAAGTCACATAAAGTTTGATAAGACTTGTTCATATCATAGGTCTCAATTGTCCCACCACAAACTAATCATTATTCTGATGATGTGCCATAACTTCTTATCTTATTCTCCTTTCTAATGGATTGAATCTTATTGCGCCTATACTTGTTTTCCTTGGTAATTATTGTTGCTCTAGCCTTACTTTCTAACCTTCCAAATTATCTCTTCCTGAATCCAGGGTCATTATTCTATCCACTGTACACCCCCCCCAGCTGCCTCTCCTTAAATTTCCCATTTCTATTAAGGTTTCCTATCTCCCATGTTTGTGATATCCTAGTCATATTTGACTCTTCCCTTAATTACAATTATTTGTTGAATCTTGTTGTTCTACCTACAAAATAAAATTTGCATCCATTCTATTCTATCACTGAGTTTCAAGACATCCTTACTTCTCACCTGGACTATTGAAATGCCCTCTTGATTATTGTCCCTACTTCCAGTGTTTTAAAATTTTTCTAAATTTTATTTTGTTTCCAAACAAAGGTCAGTCTTCATTCCCTCTTACTGCCCCTAGCCACTTGGAAAAAATCAATAGCACCACAATCCCTGATTACAAGACTCAAACAAAACAAAATTTCTCATGGACTCTAAATATTTTTGTAAATCTTCAGAATTTATTTTGCTTAGTACTAACTCAGTCCTTTATTTACCTTGCTTCTAATGTCCCTTCCCCCTTCTCTTCTTTTTCTTTCTTATTTCACTGTTGAGTGAAATGTACTTCTGTAACCAACTTTATATGTGCTTATTCTTCCTTCTCTTGACCAGTTCATATGAAAATAAGGTTCAAGTGTCAAGCATTGTCTGTCACCTCTCCTCCTCATTTGTATAAATGTCTACTAGTTTACTCTCATTATGTGAGGTAATTTTCCCTACCTATGTTTCCCTAACCTTCTCTCTATATGTAGTGTACCTCTTCCCCTTTTTCCATTCTTTTCTTAAAAATCATCAAGATATAACAGCTACTCCCATGCTTTGTTTAATTGGTTCCTTCTATGAACTCAGAACACAATAGGATTCAGATAGGAGCATGTCACCTCCCCAAATTTGAATGAAAATGGAAAATTTGTGTTTACTTATTTATATTTTTCACTAGTGTTTACCTTTTAATGTTTCTTTTCATTTCTTTATACTTCAAAATGTCTCTGCATCTCTGCTCTTTTCATCAGGAATGCTTGGAAGTTTCCTATTGCATTAGATTCTTCCCTCTCTCCCCTGCCCCATAGTGTCATTCTCAGTTTTATTGGTATGTTTTCATGACTATAAGCCAATATCCTTTGCCTTTTGGATATCATATTTCAAATTCTATGCTCCTTTATAGTGGTGACTCTTACATCATGTGTGAATCTAACTGTGGCCTTCTGGCACGTGTCTGTAACAGGGGTTTTGTTTTTCTTTCATTATAATTTGGTTGGTTGGAAGAGGAGGGGATGGAAAGAAAAGAGGGTAGATTTTAACTAATTAAGAAAATTAATCATTAAAAAATTTGGCAAGAAATACTGTACATCATCTCTCTGTATAACTTAGAAAGAAGAGAAAATCTGTGCATTCTCTAAAGATTGGACCCCCATTATACAAAGTTTATAGGTTAGATCATTAAATGTACACATTCATATAATATCCCATTAATATTTTAGCTATCTAGAATGTCTTCCTGAAAATCCTCTCCCTTTGAAAAAATGACAAAAAATAAACTTTTCATGGAAAATATGATATTTGAAGTTGAAAGATTGGATTAATGGGAAACAAATCCCTTGCTTGCTCAGCCATCTTGAATTCTGTTCTGCTTTCTGACTTAGAAAATTTATACACATTTAAGGACCTACCAAAAATAGTTATCTATCCTTAAAGGAATCTTTCTTTGTTCTGGGCTTTATTTTCCACAATTTGATGATCTAAGATCCTTTTAAGTTCTGAGCTCTAGCATTCTATGATTATTATGATCCCCACACATGATTTCCATCAACCCCTGACTTAAATGGACAGTCGTTTTCATATGTGGCAAGGCTAAGCAACTTAAAGAACATTAGTTTCCTCATCTGTAAAGTGGAGATAATAAAAACATGTGCACTATTTACCTGACAGAGTTTTTGCAAATAGTATAGCAATACTACACAAATGATGATGGCTGGCTGTTTATGATAATATAATGATCATTGTCTGATCTTCATCATCGTGATTACTATTGTTAACCCACTATGAGAAATACAAAGAAGTCTACCAAGTATTCTGTGAAGTCATGGATCTAATTGTGTTGGTAAAAAATAAGTCATAAAAACTGCAAAAAGTTATATAGGGTATTCCTAAAGTCTGGACACATAAGAAATCTCATTAACTATACATATTTTCAAGAAATTTTCAACAACATTTTCTTTTATTATCATAAATGAGATTTCATAGGAAGACATAGGAGACACACAGGGAATCTCATTAATTAGTTAAATTGAATTAATCTCATTAATATGGAAAATAGTCCCTAATAGCTAATGAAAGCTTTTATTCCATACAAAATTGTCATAGATAATATTCATGCTAATTAAATAAAATGTTGAAAATTTCATTCATTTCATTTCTTGAAAATATGCATAGTTAATAAGATTTCCTCTGTGTCCAGTGTTGAGAGCCAAGATATTTTATTCAGCACTCAGATATCTCTGGGTGGTCAGCTCTTAAACCTGATACCTTTAATGATTGTGGCTTTTGCTTTGAAGTCTGCTCTCAATTGTATCCCTTTATGATTGTGGCTGCATTAGGAGGTACCTGATGACTAGAACAAAGGTTTAAGACTTAAGTCACCTAGATAGCAAATCCTTATCTAATTATCTATTCTGTGCTACTTCCAGGATATAAGGGACTAATATAATGATAAGAAAACTTGAGTCCTGTTCATTTGTCTCATTGCTCTATAAAAACCTTGTCCTAAGAATCAATAAACAAAGTTCTTGCTTTAACTACCCACATGGCCCTGTCCATTTTTATTCACATCTCTGACCATGCTTAGTGCTGGATATTGAACAGCTCCCAGCAGTCCAGGGAGGGACTGTATAACAATACAAAAGTTGGGGACACCCTGTATAACAATACAAAAGTTATTTAGGCCAATACACCAGGATTTCACTCATTTCATCTATGAGTATTTTGAAAATAAATGTCAAAGCATACATTCTCAAGGTCTTGGTATTTTTCAGGATATAATCTGGAGGTGTAACTACAGGGAGAGAATGATTTTCCTTTTAAGTTTTCCTCTAGACTAATATATGAGAAATCTCAGGATCTTCAAAGTCTTTGATGATTTTTTCACTCTAAAGTTAGTGATTGAGCAGTTTGAATGATGTTAACTAAGAGAATCTGATAACATTTCCCCCTTGGTATGCACAGTCTCTTTCCTCTTCCACTAATTATCTTTTTAGTCTTTGAAGGCCCCACAGTTGCTCAAAGCTAATCTCTTTTTATGTGAGGAGGGACATTGGAGCACTGGGGCTTTCAAGACAGACTCATATGCTCTTTCAATTCTGTTCAAGGTTCATAGAAGATCATCTGTTCATATTCTCTACTTCCAAACATTTGCAATCTACATAAAAGGAGGGAGACAAGGGGAGCTTCATGGTCAAATAAAAGCAAAACAAGGAATTTTACAACTATTAAGTCTGAGAAGCAGTATAATGTGATAGAAGGTCAACAACTGGATTCAATTCCTTCCTGTGACACTGACTTTGTGACCACGGATAAGTCACTGGACCTCTCTTTGTCCTAAATAATTAACTTGAAATACTACTTTCTATCTTTGGAAAAAATTTCTACATTTTGAATGCTTTACACCAGTGTTGTCAGACCCAAATAGAAAGTGGAATCCTTGTGTGACACATATTGAATCAGAAAAACACAAATTGATATTATATGTGTTTTGCTGTGTTTTTATTTATTTTGTTAAGTATTTCCCAATTGCATTTTAATGTGGTTCCTGCTGTACTAAGGAAAACTGATGACTACATCAGCTGCATATGGAATGTTTGACACCTCTTTTCAACATCAATCAAATCATAGATCAGGACAAACATCATAGTACTATTGTGAAGTTCAACTATTTAAAAACAAAACTGTAGAGGCGAGCTTTTCTTTGAACCTATGAGGAATTCATCCTGTTAATTCCAAGTAAATAATTAGAATCTTGAATGCTAAGGGTTTTTTTTTCAGTCCAGTAAAATGTGAGGAAACACCAACTTAAATAAATTAGGAGATCTAGTAAATCTATGCATTTCTTAAGCACTCTGTGTGCTATCTTTCATATATAAAAGAGAAGGCATTAAATCACTTATGGGAGAAAGCACATTTTTAGTTTTTTGAGGTGGTGATGATAGCTTTGCCCTTAAAAATCTACAAACATGACCCATGTTTACAAAGAGACAGATCAGGAATAAAGGTCACATGAGATCATATGACAAAATGATAATAAATTTGTGAATTCATTTTGACTAAGGGAATAGAGATCAGATAGGAAAGGTGTAATGGTAATGAAATTTACAGATTCCTTTGTATTGGAAAGCTAAGAGCTACTTAGCACCTAGTTCAAATTAAGCCTCTGTTAAAGAAACAGAAGTATGAACTACTGTCACTGATGTAACAGGAAGGGGCTGAAAAGGGAGGAACAATACTGTATGTAAGTTAAAGTCCCAGAAAGGGAGAGTCAGAACGTCTTGGGATAAGCTACTTGGAGGTCAAAGTAGCTGCTGCTGAGGAGGCTGAAGAGGAAAAGCCAGGGTGGAGAGAATGATTTTGATTTTGGGAACCTGGGTGAAGTGATTTTGATTCTGGGAACTAGCTAGAGCTTCTACTAGGGAACTACCAGCTTCTCCTAGGAGATGCTAAAGACTGAGGAAGCATGACTGTGATACTGGTACTTTGCATGAACTGTTTGTGGCTTTGTTAAGCCTTGACTTCCTGGGAACAGAGACTGTGAAGGATTTAAGGTAGACTGGACATTGTCAGCTTCAGCATGGAGTAGGAGCAGCACAGAGAGCTGGACAAGGAACTAGGAGCTGTCTGTCTTTGAACGCAGGTGACAGTTTGCTGAATCAAGGTAGGAGCTGGAACCATGGAAGGGGAATTTGAGAAACTACCCTGAGTCAAACTGAAAGAAGCCTTTATTTGGATAATGTATATTCACTGAAAAGATTGTAACTTATTTGTGACTGAGAGTTGGATGGCCTGTGTATTTAACACTCCCCCTTAAGAGAGTGCTGACTAGTGACTGATAATGTAATTTAGTGTGCCCCCAGTGGAGAACTTTGACTATTGTTATTTTGTGACCCTTTAGGAGGAAAACCTCCTTAAGGATGATTGAATGATTGAGTTGATTGAATGATTAAGTTACTAAGTGATTGACTGACTAAATGAATATACTTTATTCAAAACTGTGTGACCTCTGTAATAGACACTATGTGCCCATTTTCTGGGATAAGTTGTTGTGAATGCTATATTTTGATTATCTGTGATAAGTTATAACATTGTGAATGCTGTACCTTGATTTACTGTGAATGTTTTGCTCTGATTTGTTATTGAATAGAGTGTTCACTATATTATATAATCAGAACCTTAAAAGCTCTTCACAGTAGCATTCTTCTGGAAAGGTGCTTGTGCTTGGCTTTATAAAAGGAAATATATCCTTTTAATCAGGAGTTAGCAACTGGTCATTTCTGAGATATGTATATATCTATGTAGCATCATGTGCGTCACTCTTTTGTCAAAATCTATTAGTGAGGCTGAACCTATGTCTCATTATAAGGAAAACTTTTAATAAAACTTAGCACCAGGGGCGGTCAGGTAGCACAGCGAGTAAGAGCACTGGCTCCAGTGTTGGGATGACCTGGAGATCAAATCCCGGGCTCAGATACTCAACATCACACCCAGAAATACCTGGCTGTATAACCTTGAGCAAGTTACTTAACCCCAATTGCTTAGGATCGGCCAGGTGGCTCAGCAAGTAAGAGCACTGGCTCCAGTGTTGGGATGACCTGGATCAAATCCGGGCTCAGATACTCAGCACCACACCCAGAAATACCTGGCCCTGTAACCTTGAGCAAGTTACTTAACCCCAATTGCTAAAAAAAAAAAAACATCACCAGAACTCATCTTCCTAGAATAGCCAACTGGATCTAGAACCACATGAATTCTAGGAATAAACCACAAAGGAAGAATGATCTAGGATAAGGAGAGAATCTTTAAGTGGCAGCGAGGACAAAGGAGTGTGCTTACTTCTCCCCTGAGTCTAGCCTACTTAGGGTATATATGTGTAGACATACAGAGAATTGAAATGGTTGGTCAGGGAATGAAAGGATATGATGGTTTGGGACAGAGAGGGACCCAGCAAAGAGAAAAGGAAGAAACAAGCATTTATTAAACACCCACTGTGTTCCAGACACTGTTCTAAATGTTTTACAAATATTATCTCATTTGATACAACAACTGAAGGAAGTAGATGCTATTATTAGACATATTTTATCATTTTCTATTTCCCTAGCCCTCTATCCACTGTGCCACCTACCTGCTTCAGGACAGATGTTAAGTCCCAGGTGTTGTAGGAGAGTGACCCCAATCTTCCCACATTTAACAACATCCCAGTTTCATGTCTGCAATTCTCACCCAGAGGTCCATGTTTTACTGAATGATGATTACATCAGTTATTCACTGCCATGCCATCACTGAATAAAGCATAGAGGACCCTACTTGACCTTTCACTTAGAGTGAGGTAACAACCATTCAGTGAATAGGTGACCTTGTACAACCCTCCCTCAACCAAATCAAAGTCAACTGCAAGTTATATCATCATTTCCCTGATGTCATGGTTTTCTTCAAAAATAAAGGACAAACACAACCTGCGAGTAGACAGCTGCCTGAATGGGTATCCAGTTAGTTAGGTAACTCAGTTAATCTTCTTTCTCCTTCCCCCTCCTAACCTTCTCCTTCTCCTCTCCAAAGGAAAGTAAATTTTAATGGCCAGAAACTGCCCACTTAATTTGGGATTTACTGGCTAGATTCCTTCCATCCTTCCTTCCTTCCTTCCTTCCTTCCTTCCTTCCTTCCTTCCTTCCTTCCTTCCTTCCTTCCTTCCTTCCTTCCTTCCTTCCTTCCTTCCTTCCTCTCTCTCTCTGTCTCTCTCTCTCTCTCTGTCTCTCTCTCTCTCTCTGTCTCTCTCTCTCTCTCTCTCTCTCTCTCTCTCTGTCTCTCTGTCTCCCTCTCTCTGTCTCTGTCTCTCTCTCTGTGTCTCTCTCTGTCTCTCTCTCTCCCTCCCTCTCTCTCTGTCTCTCTGTCTCTCTCT
>NW_027187372.1:17241622-17267731 GCF_028583685.1 Petaurus breviceps papuanus
TCTGTCTCTGTCTCTCTCTCTGTGTCTCTCTCTGTCTCTCTCTCTCCCTCCCTCTCTCTCTGTCTCTCTCTCTCTCTGTCTGTCTCTCTGTCTCCCTCTCTCTGTCTCTGTCTCTCTCTCTGTGTCTCTCTCTGTCTCTCTCTCTCCCTCCCTCTCTCTCTGTCTCTCTGTCTCTCTCTGTCTGTCTCTCTCTCTGTGTCTCTCTCTGTCTCTCTCTGTGTCTCTCTGTCTCTTTCTCCCTCTCTGTCTCTCTGTAAATTGGACCAACTGTCCAAGCACCACTTAATGGCTGTATTTTGGATTCTCCTGGCTTAGAGTGAAAGTCTGTGGTAACTGTACTTTGGAAAAGCAACCCTCAGGGTCTTCCCCTCCCAGCTTGATTTTTTTTTTTATAATTAAAGGGGCCATCCCTTGACTCAATTCTTAAGGCCTATTCACTGAATGGGCATTATCTTACTCTAAGTGAGTATGTGAAAAAGACTCTAGCCTAAAAGGACCAAGGTCTTCCACTGCATCCTGAGCCATCTCCAGTCATCCTGCTGAATATCTGTCTGGTCATTGGATCCATATGACTCTGGAGGAGAAAGTGAGGCTGGTTACCTTGTAAAGCCCTCTCTCACTCAAATCAAAGTCAACTGCAAGTCATGTCATCATTTCCCTGATGCCATGGTCCTCTTTGAAAATCAAGGACAAATACAGAATGATCTGCATTGATTCTTTGATTGATTAATTATTCTTTGATTGATATCCATTGATATACTTAATGATAACTCTTTGGTAAGTTCTGCTGGTGTTGTCTTGCTCCTGAATTAACATAATAAACCCCTCCATTTCCATAAACACATTCACACTACTCAGGCAATGGCATGAGATTCCTTTGAGTTCATGAGTCTTCAGTCTAAGGACATGCCTTGTTTTTCATTCTTTTGTTGTTGAGTTGTTTCACTCACATCTGACTCTCTGTGACATCATTTGGGATTTTCTTGCCCAAGATACTGGAATGGTTTGCCATTTCCTTCTCCATATTATTTTATAGAAGTTGGAACTGAGGCAAAAAGGGCTAATTGACTTAGCCAAGGTCCCATTGCTAGTAAGGATTTGAGGCCAAATTTGAACTCAGGAAGACGAATCTTCCTGACTCTATACTGGGCACTCTATGTCTATATAAATTATTTGAAAAAGTAAACAAAGGAAGCCTGTGAAATTACTTCTATGACACAGATATGGTTTGATACTTAAACCAGAAAGAACAAAAACACTTTCACTTGTAAAATCCATGTGGTTCTGGATTTTTTTTGGGGGGGAGCTCATTTATTGCTTGTTTAATTTCCTTTTCTAAGATAGAGCTATTTGAGTATTCTATTTCTTTTTATGCAAATCTTGGCAATTTATATTTTTGTAAATATTTCTCTATTTCACTTAGATTTTCAGTTTTACTAGCATATGATTGAGCAAAATAACTCCTAATAATGGCTTTAATTTCATTTACATTTACATTACATCCAACACCAATACATTGGTGGTGCAGTAACCATTTTCATTTTTGATACTGGTAATTTGATTTTCTTTTTTTTTTTTAAATCAAGTTAACCAGTAGTTTATCTGCATCATCCTGTGCCCCATGCCAGCCCAAGGAAGGCCTGCCATTTCTTTCTGACCACTTGCCTGATCCTCTTACTGTCTCTGGACTTAGGGCTTCTCCTGCTACTGCTACTTTAGCCAGCATTCAGGTCCACGGTTGATGTTCCTGACATATGGGCCCCAGGCCAGCTCCCACCATAATGTCACAGATTTCTATTTCTGACCTCCTCAGTTGTATTGGGCTGAAAAACTGTCTCACCCTGAGCTTTTGATGGTTCTATCACTCCAGAATTCTATTTGATGTATTGATTTAAAGTGCTTGGGAGGGGAATGTTGGGCAAGCTCTTCCATAGTCCTTACTTTGCTCTCCTGTCTTGTCTTGATCCTCAGAAGTCCATACATGACTGACTCTAAAATAGAATTATGCAAACCTGAATTCTCAAGAGTTGGTAAAGACCTCAGAAACTGTCTGGCTCAAATGGTTGTTAAACAAATCTGTCAGGTGATGTTCTGGATACCACAAGATTAATTCCATGTGCAAAGAATACATTACCTCCTGAGCCATCCTATTCTATTTTTCACAAAATCACATATTTAAGGAGATTTCAGAAGACATTTAGTTCAGTCCATAACTCAATGGAAATCTTTTTTACAATATCTTTAACAAATGGTCATCCAATTCCCTTTTTGAAGATTTTTGTGGATGACTAGCTGCTGAAGTGGCCCAGTCTCCTATGGGACATATTTATAGAAACAATCAGGAGTCTTTTCATCTACCAGATTACAGCCTTTCAAAAACTGAAAGATGGCTATAATGACACCAGCACCATGCTACAAGCAGGCCAGAAAGAATGAAGTGGCTGAGCCAATGCTGAAAAGAGCTCATCTACAGAAATGTGTTGTGACAAAAGGAAAGTCTAATGTTATTATGATTAGTGTTGCATAAGAATTTGCAATACAAGATCTCTGAACCAAGTCAAACTGGATGTGGTCAAGTGGGAGATGGGAAGAGTCAACATTGATATCATTGGTTTCAGTAAACTTTAATAGATGGGAAAGGGTGAATTTAATTCAGATTACCATCACATATACTACTGTAGGTAAAAATCCTTAGAATAAATAAAGCATAGTGCTCATAGTCAACAAAAGGCTAAGAAAAGTAGTACTGAGGCATTATCTTAAAAATGACAGAATGATAACTATTTGAATCAAAGGCAAACCATTCAATAGCACAGTAATATAGGTCTATGCTCTAACAGCTGATGCCTAAGAAGCCAAAGTTGTTCAGTTGTATGAGGACCTACAACATCTTTTAAAAATAACACCAAAAATGTCATATTCATCATAGGGGATTAGAATGCTGAAATAGGAAATCAAAGGATAATTGAAATAATGGCCAAATTTGACCTTGGAGTACAAAATGAAGCAGGTAAAAGACTAATAGAGTTTTTTGTGAAGGTACCTAAATGGTCATAGCAAACATTCTTTTTCAACAACACAAAAGGTGAGTTTACACATGGACACTACCAGATGGTAAATATAGAAATTATATTGATTATATATTTTTCATGCAAAGATGGTATCTAGTGAGTCAGTTTAAAAAAAAAAAAAAGACCTAACACTGACTGTGACTCAGATCATTAGCTTCTTGTTGCAAAATTCAGACTTAAAATGAAGAAAGTAGGGAAAAGTATTAGATTGTATAGGTATGGCCTCAATAACATCCTTTATGAATGCAAAGCAGAAGTGATAAATAGATTTAAGGAATTAGAGGTAATAGATATACTGCCTGAAGAACTATGGGCAGAGGTTCACAATATTATATAGAAGGCAGCCAAAAAAAATCAGGACAGAGTCAAGATGGCAGAGTAAAAGCAGGGACCTGCTTGAAATCTCCCCCATACCCTCTCCAAATACCTGCAAAAAATGACTCTAAACAAATTCTAGAGCATCAGAACTCACAAAATGAAAGAGTGAAACAAATTTCCATCCAAAGGCAACCTTTGGTCAATAGGAAAGGTCTGTTGTACCAGTCTGAGAGAGGAGCCCAGTCCAGCAAAGATGTACCAGTAGAGACCAGACCCAGCAAACCCAGAGCAGACCTCAGGGGACTGAATCATTGGCAGCTTTGCAAACTTCTAAACCCACAAATGGCAAAGAAAACTTAGAAGGTCAATAGGAAAGTCTGTTGTACCTGTGTGAGGGAGGAACATGATCTTGAGCCAGCCCTGGGGTTATAGTAGAGGCAGCTGCTGCTCCTTCCAGAACTCTCTGCCCACAGATAATTGGGAGCTCAAGCTATTGATCAGAGGGGAATTGCAGGGATCTCTTTGCTGGTCTTGAGGCAGGGTTCTCTTACTTTACCTGTGCTTGGATCTGGGTCACATTCTTGGGTGTCAGTCCTAGGGCAAGGAGGAACACTGGTGTGGTGCAGTTTGTGGCTGTGGCAAAGAGGGGATCCTGCTCACCTTTCCAAGGCAGAAAAGAATACTTCTGGTCACTAACAGACTAGAGCTCTTGGAAAATCAAAACATACAACCAGAAGACAACAAAGTCAAAGATCCTACATCCAATGTCTCCAAGAAAATAGGAATTAGAGTTTTCTTTCTCTGGTTTAGCTCTTCTTTAGGTATCAGAACCATATTTATGTCATTAAAAAGAATTGTTTAGGATTCTTTCTTTGGTAGTCTTTTAAGTAGTTTACATTGCATTGGAATTAATTGTTGTTTAAATGTTTGGCAAAATTTATTTGTGAAACCGTCTGGCTCTGAGGATTTTTCTTAGGGAGTTTATTAATGTCTTGTTCAATTTCTTTTTCTAAGATGGGGTTATGTAATTATTCTATTTTATCTTCTATTCATCTGGGAAATTTTCCTAAATAATTGATTTTGATTAGATCATCAGATTTTTTTCTCATATAATTGGACAAAACATTTCCTTATGATTTCTTTAATTTCCTCCTCATTGGTGATAAATTCATCCTTTTCATTTTTGATATGAAAAATTCAGTTTTCTTCCTTTTTCGTGAATAAGTATTTTTATTTGACGTGAAGATTTGACTATTCTCATTCAGCAGTAAATATGATTGTGTAAAAGAATCACTGAAATCATATCTAATGATTTTTGAGGGCAGAATTGCATACTGATTCACATGGCTCTTGTCAGACTCTTCAGTAGTGAGGACTGCTGTTTTTGCCATCATCCCTTCTGAACTAAAAGAGGTTAAATGCTAGAACCTACAGCAGAAAGATGATGGTCTTTTTTCTTAGAAGAATTAAGGAACTATGGATTCTTTTTTTTTTCTTTTAAGCAATTGGGATTAAGTAACTTGCTCAAGGTTACACAGCCAGTTTTTTTTGTAAGTGTGGGTGTTAATTCTCTGAGGCCAGAACCAACCCCAGGTCCTCTCGACTCCAGGGCTGGCACTCTTACCCACTGTGCCACCTAGCCACCCCAGGAACTACGTATTCTTACCATAAAATGAGTTGAGTAGTTTTTTCTTAAAGTTGCTGTTTGTGTATCAATGTGCAGTTTATTTAAAAAACTATGGTAATGGCTCTGAATAAGGAAATAATAAATATAGTCCCTTTACAGAAGAAGCTTGAACAGCTTTTCCAATATTCTAGGCTTGTGATCTGAGATAGGTGTCATGATGATGTGATCATACTTGTGATCATATTGCTAGCATATTCCTTAGGAGACTGTTGGACAGTTCCTTGGAAATTGAACAGAGCTTTTTGTTTATGGGTCAAAATTGTTCCTTAAGATGGTGACAAGAAGTTCCTTCTCCCGTTCCCTCCCCCTTATCTTTTTTTGTTCCTATTCATTTTTCATATGCAGAGTCTGTCAAAATAGGTACTATGATTTGAATCTTTTGAGCAGTAAACCTAACAGGGCAATGGATGTTCATTACTTAAAAAGTTGAATTTGGGCAAGAAATGATCTAAGTTAGTAGGATTGGTCCCCTTATATTTTTTTTTCCTTTGGTAACATTTCCCAATACTCTTCTTCTTCCCAATAATTTGGAGAATTAATTCTGATTTAATTTTCAGGTCCTTATTCTCTGTGTCTGCTTCTGTGACCCATTTGAAGTTTTCTTGGTAAATATACTGGAGTGGTTTGCCATTTTATTCTCCAGATCATTTTACAGATGAGTTAACTGAGGCAAGGCAGGTTAAGTGACTTGCCCAGGGTCATACAGCTACTAAAGTGTCTTGAGGTTTGAACTCAGGAAGATGAGTCTTCCTGAGTCTAGGCCTGGCACTCTATATGCAGCTGGCTGGCCATTCTGGTTTAAGACCTCAGGTCATTAAATTTTGCCCCTTTTTCATGGGTAGTAATGAGTACTTATTAGTGATTTGAGAGCAATAAAATAATAGGTTTTTTCAAGAGGCATAGAGTAAATTACAAAGTTTTGTTCTTTAGATTTTGCAACTTAGTCCAATGTGATAAGTGGGCAGCAGACAATAATAATGTCTTTTGGTGGAGGCTTGGAAGTAGGACCTGAAATTTTCCTTAGGAGTTTATTAGAAGGTTCAAAGGAAAGACTGTTGATGGGAATATAAGGAGAAAGGTTTGGTGAATTTAAATGTGAATGTAAGATATGAATTTTAGAAGGGACTGATGCAAATTTTTGTTTTAAATAAATTGATTTTCATGGAATTAATTAGCCATTAATTGTTCCCTTCATTTAAAAAAATAGAATCTCTCCTTTAAAATGCAATAACCTACATTTCATAAAAACAATTATTAAAAAACTAGCCCCTCCTCCCCTTCATGTCATATATTACTGTTCTATTCCAAATGTATTCCTCCTGTTTTTCAGTCATAAGCAGATTAGATAAGGCATGGGTGGATTTTGAAGTGTCATTTTCTGTGTTCATTTTTGATGCCCATAGTCTTGATGAATGGATAGATAATCTGTCCCTACAGTCACAACTCCAGTGCCATCTTAAGTATTTAAAGTGCTGCTTAAGGTTCTGAACATGGACACATCATTGGTGAGATTCGCTTTTAAGCCCCTTATGGTGATCTGTTTATAAGGGTATCCAACAGGAATAAAGTCACACAAATTGCCTTCAAATCCTGCATCTACATGCAGTTTGTGCTTTCCTAGTTGAAGCAGGCAAGGGAGGAAATCTGCTTGTATGATTATAACAGGCACTGGAGTGATAGTAGTTTGCATAAAAAAGGTCTCCACAAAAGCCATGATCTGGTCAAACTGTGCTATGAATCCAAACAAAGTCACAAGCATGTCAACCTGGAGGTCCTTTTCCACTCTCTTCTTCTGGAGCACTTGAAGGTATTTAGTAAAATTAGTGTTGTCTTGAGCAGGAGTTCAGACAAGTTCACATCCATTGGCTTTATAGTACTCATTGATTTCAGGCCTAATAGAATCAAAATCTCCCATGATGTATACAGGTAAGAAGCTCTCCTGATCTCCTTCAGTGACATGATATAAGTGCATAGCTCCTCCATCTGCACAGGCTTTCAAAATGACTTTCCTTCACAGATGATAAAAATAACTTCTGCCTAATGGCTGATTAAGGATCAATAGGCAATACTTCAAATTCTTAGTGGGAAGCAGGCATTCCAGTTAGGTAAGGATATATTTCATATCAGATTATTAGCTTCTGCACAGATGCTCAAAGAGCTGCCCACCAGACAAGATAGAGAAAGCAATTCCTTTGTTTTTTTTTTTAATCAAATTAACCAATGGCTTATCTATATTATTGCTTTTTGTTTTGTTTTGTTTTCTTCATAAAATTAGGTCCTAATTTTATTTATTAGCTCAATAGTTTTCTTACTTTCAGCATTATTAATCTCATCTTTGATTTTCAAGATTTCCAAGTTGGTGCTTAATTGGGGATTTTAATTTGTTTTTGTTCTAGTTCTTTTTTTAATTGCATGCCCAATTCATTGATCTGCTCTTTCTCTATTTTATTGATGTAAAAATTTACAGAAATAAATTTTCCCCTAAGTACTACTTTGGCTGCATCCCATAAATTTTGGTATATTGCCTAATTGTTGTCATTCTATTTAATGAAATTATTGATTGTTTCTATGATTTGTTGTTTGACCCATTTATTTTTTAGATTTAGGATATTTAGCTTCCAATGAAGTTTTAATCTATCTTTCTACTATCCTTTACTGAATGTAATTTATTGTAGTATGACCTGAAAATGATGCATTTAATATTTCTGCCTTTATACTTTTTATTGTGAGGTTGTTATGCCCTAACACATTGTCCCTTTTTGTATAGGTGTTATATACTAATGAGAAAAAGGGTATATTCTTTTCTTTCCCCATTCATTTTTCTCCAGAGGTCTGTCATATCTAAATTCTATTAAACTCTATTTATCTCTTTCACTTCTTTCTTGCTCAATTTTTGGTTAGATTTATCTAGTTCTTCAAGGGAGAAATTGAGGTCTGTCACTAGGACAATTTTGTTGTCTACCTCCTCCTGTAAATCACTTAACTTCTCTAGGAATTTGGATGCTATACCACTTGCTGCAAATATGTTTGGTACTGATATTACTTTGTTGTGTATGGTACCTTTTAGTAATATGTAGTTTCTTCCCTTATCTCTTTTAATTAGATCTGGTTTTGCTTTTGTTTTGTCTGAGACCATAACTGCTAAGCTTGTTTTTTTTTTTATTTTGCTTTATTTTATTTTACTTTAGCTGAAGCATAATAGATTCTGCTCCAGTCCCTTAACTTTACTTTGTATGTTCCTCTCTGCTTCATGGGTTTCTTGTAAACAACATATTGTTAGACACTTTTTTAATCCATTGCTATCCACTTCTGTTCTGTGGGAGAGTTCATCCCAATCACATTCATAATTATGATTACTGTGTCTTTCTCTCCATTCCATTTTTCCTCTTTATTCTTCTCTCCTTTTATCCTTTCCTTCCTTACCAGTATTTTGCTTCTGATTACCACCTCCTCCAATCTGTCCTCCTTTCTGTCAGCTCTCCCCCCTTCTTTAACCCTATCTTTTCCTGCTTCCCTATAGAGTAAGATAGATTTCCATACCCAACTGAGAGTGCATGTTATTCCCTCCTTGGGCCAATTTTGATGAGAGCAAGGTTCAAGTAATGATCCATTCCATTTATTTCTAAATTTTCTCCTCTCTCCTTTAAATATACAAGTTTGCTTAAAAAAGAAAACTTTATGTTGTATAATCCAGTTCCCCTAACTCAATTGATCATATTGATGCCAATATCATACATCATATAATCCATACCTGAAATTGACTTTGGTGATCATGAAGTATATTTAAATTTTATAGATGATGAATTGAGGTTCAAATAAATTGAATCACTTGCTCAAGGTTTATAAATATAATGAGCATTAGAGTTAAGTTTTGAACTTAGGTCATCAGGTTTAACATCTAAACTATGTTGCCAAGAATAGGAGACAATATGCCAGATTTAGGACTAATTTCTAGTCTTTCACTATTGTCAGTTGCAACTAGATTATTTTTGTGACAGTGGCACTATACTTGCCACAAGATTGGCATTTGGAATGTTGTCTGTAAGAAGAGTCATTGAAACAATTAGTTTTGTGGATTAATTTTCCATTGATTAGGAGATTATTGAACAGAATATACTAGTACAAAAGCTCAGGGAACTACTTTCTGACTAATTTAATCATCTAGTCCTGGCTTTGGAGTCTGGAAGGCACAAATACATCCTCAGACACTTATTTTAGACATGTCATTCTAGGAAAATAATTTAACATTCTTAAGGCCTCAGTTTCCTTGTTTATGAAATGAGGAAGTTGGATTCAGTATTCTCAAAGGTTACTTCCTGGTCTAAATCTCTCTAAGTGGAGCCAGAGGTAAAACGATTAATTAAGTTGGTATACCTGTATCCAATTTACTTTTCTTTTTCTCTGCCCTTTCATTCTCCTACTTATACCACAGATAAATGGAAAGACAAAATGTTATTGAAATTTCTGGTTCTATTAATCTTTATTATAGTTGTCTTTCACAATTATTGTATTCCTATCAATGGCATGGTCATTTTTCCAGTCTCCTAGGCAAGGAAACTTGAAATCATCCTTGATTTTTGTCCCTTCTTTTCCTCCATTTTTTCCTGAAATGATCACTTTTATATCTTCTCCCAGAGAATAGTTTGGTATTGTTACCCTTTCTGATTTCCCTAGATCAGATTCAATTTAAATTGAATTAAATATTCCTCATTGTTGCATACTTGAATATATATATATAACATCTTCCTAGTTTTTATCTTCCCATTTCCATTATCTTGGAGTATTTTTACTTTATAGTCTGTATGTACTCTGTGTTTGTGTCATTTTTACCTGTTTCTCATTTCTAGAGATTAGGTTCCATATTCATTGTTGCTGCTGCTCAGTCATTCTGTTGTGGATGACTCTTCATGACCCCATGATCCATACTGTCCATAGAAATTTATTGGCAACGATAATGGAGTAGTTTGCCATTTCCTCCTCCAGTGGATTAAGACAAACAGTGGTTAAGTGAATTTGACCAGGGTAAAACAACAAGTAAGGATCTGAGGCTGGATTTGAACTTGTCTTCTTGACTCCAGGTCAAGTGTTCTACCCACTGAGTCATCTAGCTGCTTTTCCATATACATAGTTATTTGTACATAAAAACAAACCCCATAATTAAACCACATTCACAATTTCTGTGCATTTTAAGGTATTGCATATTATAAATTCTTCTGCTTTCTTTTTTAAGAGTACTAAATAAGGGCGGCCAGGTAGCCCAGTGAGTAAGAGCACCGGCTCCAGTTTTGGGATGACCTTTAGATCGAATCCCAGGCTCAGACACTTAGCACCCACCTAGAAACACCTGGCCGTGTAACCTTGAGCAAGTTACTTAACCCCGATTGCTTTAAAAAAAAAAGAGTACTAAATAAGTCCCTGGAATTTTCAGTTAAATAGGCCCATGTTCTTATTCTTATTCCTTGCTACCACATACTTTTATCCCCATTCCCTTCTGTTAACCCACAAACATATATTTCTTCTTTCTTTCACAAAGGTCCCTTTGAAGCCAGAAAGGTTTATATTCAAAGCACATTACAAAGAATGACATTAAAATAAGGCTAGCGATGAGAAGCATTAGCTTATGAATCAGTCTAGGTTAAGCCTGTGTATTTCAGGCCAGTAAAGAAATTAGTTCTCCCAACCTCATTCATTGAACATCTTCTACCAAAATAAATGGCCCGAAGGATCAACCCAAATTTCTTGAAGCAATAAAACAAAATATTAAATATTTTAATAGCAGAATATTTAATAGGTAGCTTTAAAAATCCTTATTCCAAGGAATTAATCATTATTAATTTATTGAATTCTTGATCTGACAACGTCTGATATTCATGATCAAATATTCTTTAAGTTACATTGAATGTTTTCTGCTCAAAATTCAGGATTTTTATGCTAATCAATAACATAGCACTCAATCCACCTGCAGCACATCTTCATTAACTTCACTGATTAATTGGACTCTGATTAATGGAGCTACAGTAATTCTAAAGTTTTAGAGTTGAGGTAGATTTTAGCAACCGTAGAAAGAAGCAGTGGAGAGAAGAAAATAATATTCAGTATATTGGGGGATAAAATACTATTTATTTAAAAAGATCATAATTAGTAGCCAAACTAGTAATATATGAACTTAGTTACAACTGGCTTTCAGCAAATATTTATTAGGTGTATTTTAGAAAGGCAATGTGCCAGATACTGGGGGCACTTTATTTTTAAAGTACATTGAACCTGCCCTCAAATATATTATTTTCTACTTTGAGAGGTCAATATATCCATTTACAAATATAACACAATATTAAGGTAAGATAGAACCAAAGGATAGGTCTGGACAAAGTACTTTAAGAAAACCACAGCATGTAGTGCATGCAATTAATCATTGTATCTATCCCCATACCTTCCCTGCCCTGGGGTTGTAAAATCTATGGGATGGCATACTTAACCTTCTATCATATAACAGAGGCTGCTTTCATGCCTTTGTACCTTTCATGACATTTGCCATATACTGCAAGGTTTTTGGAAAGTCATTTTTAATCTCTCTGGACCCCAATATTTTTATTTGTAAAATGTCAATAATAACACTTTGCACTATATATCTAACAGGGTGTTTTTGGGGAAGTGCTTTATAAATTTTAAATTATTACATAAATGGAAGAAATTATCATTAGTAGTACATAAAATGAAGGCAGTTTATAAATAATATCAGAATCAAATTATCATGTTAAAGTAAACAAAGAGGGGACATGGGGAGATAAGGATATGATGGGGAACTTGCTGAGCCAGATTACCCTAAGAACATTTTCAGGCAAAAGTAGAAGGAGGTTAACAGCTAGGCATGAAATGGAAATAGATATATTAGCATTTCAATAGCAATCCATTGTGATTGGAAAATAATGGAATTATCACATTTGGAGTTCAGTAGCAGTACAAAGTGCAACATGAGAAAGTAGAAATTACATGTAAGGGTGGTTTGGGGAAAGAAAATATATAAAGTAAATATCTAATAGGAGAAATATAATTTACAAAGAACTGAGGGTGAATTTTTCAAGATATCAAAATGAAATTAAAATTAGAAGAGAAATATGGAAGATTAAACTTAGCATAAAGGTAGTATAAATAAGCAAACAAACAAATAAAAAACAACCATGGTTACCAAGATGTTCTTTATCATAATATAAGCCTAAAAGAAATGATCTGTATATACATCGTCTATTATTGAGGAAAAGATCAAAAAGGAAAAGTCAAGGTTTTGTGGGGGAAGAAATTAATTAAGTCTGCAAGGCATATCTTTGCAGACTCAGAGTTGACCAAAAGGTCCAGATACAGTATGATGTCACTAACAACACACATACACACACACACACACACACACACACACTCAGGATTCCTTAAAACAAACAAATGAAAAGTAATAATTTGACTACAAATAAAAAACAACCTTGGTAGTACTTCTCAATTAAGTTGTTGCCCATGAATAGGTAAAGATGGTAAATGAAATCACAGACAATTTTGTATCCCTTCCAGCTTGTGTCACTGTCAAATCTGATAAGCCTTACCAGTTAGTAACCTTATCAAAAAAAAAAAAAAGGAAATAAGGTTAGTCTTATGTGACCCATTTATAGTGTAGTGATGCTGGCTCTTTGTGGTCACTGTGTCATATCCAATACCATTACAGATCAATCCTTTAATAATATAGTATTTTGTCAGTAATCCAAGACAAACTTACTCATGTGCAGCTTTTAGACATGATTCTTCTCCCCACTTTTAAATCAGAGAAGTATTTTCCCTTCTAGAGTCCTCTATCACCACTTCTGCCATTCTTCAAAATCTTTCAAAAATCATTTCTTTCCATCTTTGACACCATGTTATTATCTGGCTCTTCAATTCACCCTCCCTCCTCTCCCCCAACAATAGTGGGCTGCCTGTATGCTTTCATGTCATAATCTGAGTAATAATTATTATTGTTCCTATTAAAATATGTAGGAATGAGAGAAGACATCAATTCAGTAGACAAAACCCCAGAACCTAAGATCATCATCTTTGAAGAAATGTAACATATAGCCACTAATGGGGTTTAGAGACAGAGTAGAAAGTGAAGAAATTCTGACTGTTGTCTGCTAATCTGTAGGAAAAGATGAGTGCCTGCTTTATTTCATTCATCTCACTAATTCTAATCTAGGCAGATTTTATTAAGGGCACCAACAAAGAAGCTGCTTCCTAACTTCTGTATTGCTTATCCTCTCTCTGACCGTTTGTGGTAACATAAAACCTGTTTTCTAAACTATTTCAGACTCCAAACAGAGCCACTAAGAATGATATGTTGCCATCAAAAGCAAAGGATCTGGATGTGAGAGTTCTCCAGTTCAGAGAATTTAGAAGTGGTAAGAAAGCAGTTTTTACACATATGTCATAGAAAGGCACAAAATTATTTTTGTCTAATTCTTTCTTCTTAGTTCACAGAAATTAACTAAAAGGCTAGAAGGCTCTTGTTATATTAATTAATTCATATACCCTCTGGCTTAGGATTTTAATAACCTCTGAAGAGTAAGGGCTTTGAAAATGTGAAAAGAAACAACCAAGAAGAATTTTTTGGTAAAACAACTGTCATGTCACTATGTAGTTGCTATACTAGAATATCAAATTGGCCTATGTGAAATCTTGCTCAGCCACCTAGATTTCTCTTTGCTTTCTTTCCCTTTGTCTTGACTGCCTTCAATCATTAGCTCATATCATCTCACTTATTCATCCTCTGAACTTAGGTTTCCATTGAATTTTCAACCTCTGGATATTCTCTCTCTTGCTTAGTGTTTTCTATAATTTTATCTATACTTGACATTTTGCCCCCCCCCTCACCTAGCCCACTGGGATCCCTAGTTCCACTCTTGTAACTGTTCAGTTGTTTCAGTTGTGTTCTACTCTTTGTGACCCCATTTGGAATTTTCTTGGCAAAGACACTGGAGAAGTTTGTCATGTCCTTTGCCAATTCACTTACAAATGTGGAAACTGAGGCAAACAGGGGTAAATGACTTGCCAGGAGCACATATCTAGGAAGTGTTTGAAGTCAAATTTGAACTCAGGTCTTCCTTACTGTAGACACTACATTCTACTGTGCCATCTAACTTCCATCTCTCATTCACTATGTTGCTAATCATTCCTTATTATTTTTCCTGTGTCCTCAGTCCTCTTTCTTCCTATGCAGAAGCTACAAGGAATTCAGAAATTTGACACTCAGATATGTTACAAAATAGCATCCTACAAGTTTTCTTATTATGGCCCTTTAATACTTGTATCGCCTTGTAAGGTGGTTATACAAAGTACACTTCCATATCCTATGCTTGTTCCTTAAACTTATGTGTGCATACTTTACAAGGGTACAGAAAAAAGTAGATGAGTGATGGACTAGGAATAAGGACAGTCTGTGTTCAAATCTTGCTTTAGACATTTACTAGCTGTGTGACCCTATGCCAGTCACTTAACATCTCTCAGTCTCAGTTTCTTCAACAGTAAAATGGGAAGAGCCCCTAGATCATAAGGTTGTTGTGGGGAATCAGTGCTTTTTAAACATTAAATCAATATATAAATGCTATTATTATTATCATTATTGTTTTAGTATGATTATTTTCATTACTATTATTTAGAGACAGGTCTATAGTCAGTCAGTATTTGCTCTTTCTATATGTGAATACCATAAGCCAAATGCCTGGGCTCTTCTACTCTACCTCTAATATTTAAGCTGAGGAAATACAACAAAGCTTCTTAAACAGCTCTGGGGCATAATTGGTTAGCTATGTTTAACTTTATACTTTCATGTCTTTGCACACACTGCTGTTTCCTACTTATAGTTATCAGATGAATGTTGACAACTAAACATTAGTTCAGATATACGGTGTAGGAATTGGAGAAGTGGCTACATAATTTAACTTACATTTATTAAGGACTTTCTGAATATAGAGCACTGAGCTTGGCACGGTGGGGGAAGGGGAAGTTCGAACAAAGAAACAAAAGATGTGACCAATGCTTGAATGGAAACTAATTGTCTAATAACGAGATTTGATATATACATAAATAACCTCTATATTACAAAATAATGTATGCTAAAAAAAAAGTACATCGAGGAATTCAGGGTACAGGAAATAGTGAGCAAAGGCAGAAATAGCAAACATAAAGTATGTATTGAGAATGGCCAGTCTTTTCATTTTTCCTTTTGCTTCCCTTCCTCTCCCCCGACCCCCAGAGTAGCATATGCAGAAGCATATGTAGGAAGTAAGTCCACAAAGGTAGAGTGGTGCAAGATTGTGAAGACACATGAATTCCAGGTCTGGGAATTAAAATTCTAATTTTGAAATTCGGATTCCAAAATACTCAGTTCTAAACTTCTCTGTAAATTTCCAGGAGGAATGACATTGAGAGTGTTGATCTTATGGTGGAGTGGCAAAAGACCTGGTGGGGAATAAGGAGGACTAAATTCTGGCTCTGATTCAACTTCTAGGTTGGTTGAGCAAGGCATTTAATGAGGAACTTGAACTATATTCAATTCAGTAAATATTAAGTAACCACTTTATTCCACGCATTATGGGATAGAAAAACAAAAGCAAAGTAGTCCCTTAGGTGGTCTCTTAAGGTTTCTAATCAACAATTTTATGATTCTAAATGATGCAAAAATAAAAAGGGTATGCATTGTTATAGGCAATAAGAAGTATAAAGGAAATAGTGTAGTGTAGTTGAGGTTACTGATATTGGTCTTAATAAGAATTCAAGTGCTTATAAGTTTGATAAAAAGGGTGACATATTCAAACTGGCATGTGAAAAATATAGTTTGACAGCAGCAATGAAAAGGGTTGACTTTAGAAGAATAGTTTTCCAGGCATGGGAACCAGTGAGGTCATAGTTTCAATAATAAATCAGCAATGAGGCATAAGCTTCCAGTACCATTAATTGACAGGATGGAGGTAAAAGAAAAATCCATTTAACACTTTTTTTTTTACTTTGACAACATACACATCTGACATAATTCCCTTTGGACTATGCTAATGGTAAGATTGTAATTTTTTTCTATGATATGCCAAAAAAATTCCCTAGGATGGTAAACCTAATTATTCTTATGTGGCAATAGATTACCATTGGGAAAGTGACTTCTTTCAAGACTCTTAAGTGACACCTTGATATCCTGGAGGACTTCTGCCAACTTTTAAGTGTGAATCCCATTCCCACTCTAACTCACTGGAGAAACAGATTTAACTGATGGGATTTTTTTTAGCAAGGAAAAACAAAACTTTATTGTGCTCAGGAAACATAAAAAGGACAGTAATTGATTTTTATTATCCTCTAATCTTATTAAATGTTTAACCACACAGAGAGTAAAAAGACTTTATTTAATTATAATGACTTCTTTACTGGTAGAGTAATAGCATCAAAGGAGCTATCCTGTTTTCTCATCCCAATGTCTATTTAGGATTATAAACAGAACACTGAAATATTGGATTTGATCGCTCTCTCTCTCTCTCTCTCTCTCTCTCTCTTATATATATATATATATATATATATATACACACACACACACATACATGTACAGATACATATATGTGTGCATTTGTGTATGTCTACATGTGTATATATACATGTAGAGATAGATATTTATTATCTACCTATCTTTATCTATCTACCTCTATATCTAGATGTGTGTATGTGTGTGTGTGTTTGTGTACATGTGCAAACACAAACACACACCAGCCAAGAGTAATTGGGGAAACCACTGATTTACTGGACTGGGACACCTCCCAAAGAGCTGGACATGTACTCTGACTCCTTGCTAAGGAACATGTTCATTACTAGGAGAATATAGGGGACTCTTGTTTGGTTTCAAGTGACTAGGGCTTCATCAGGAATGCTTTGTGATTTGAGAATCAAAAAGATACTCTCTTGCTGGGATGCTGAGTCCTCTGCCATCTTTAAAAGAAATGAGCAGAAATAGTTCTCTATCTTTTCCTTCTGATAGCTTCTTTTTATTTCTTTCACTCCTTTGTATTTTCAGAAAGTTGGGACAGAAGAATGTTTCTTACTCACCTTTCCTCTGTTTCTTAATATACCTAAGAAGAACCAGCACAGGGCTGAGTAACCTGTGGCCTTGAGGCACATGTGGTCTTCTATGTCATTGGATGAAGCCTTTTGACTGAGTCCAAGTTTTATAGAACAAAACCTGTTATTAAGGGGATTTGTTCTGTGAAGTTTGGATATAGTCAAAGGGTCACACTTGAGGACATAGAGGGCCACATGAGACCTGGAGGCCACAGGTTAACCACCCCTGAACTAGCATCTGCAAGTCTTTTATATTGTTGGAGGGGGTCTGCAGGCAGAGTTATTGCCTTGGGATTCCCTATTGCTAGGCCCCCCTAGGTATAAGCCTGCAAGTTTGCTTGTGCTCCCTGCAGCAGGATGTAAGCAGCTGGTTAGGGAATGGTATTCAATAAGAACTCCTTAGTATAGTATTAAATTTTTTAGATATGTTTTTATCTTCTGGAATCATATATAATTACTCTATTTGTCCCATAATTGCTTCCTTTTAAGGTTTAGATATGAAAGAAAGTTGTAGAAATTTATTTTACCATTCTGCTGACATTTCTTATTTACGTACCATTTTTTACATATTTTTTCAATATCCTACCTATGCTATCTTTGTATTGAATTAATGGAGGATAAAAGTATGTGTTGATTTGATGTAGAGGGGCTTATCAAGTGCTTGATATAATTTCTCTATTTCCTCATCATCTGTAAAAGATGTTGGAACATAGCCTGCACTTATTTTGGCAAGAATTTTTATTTTATTATTATTATTATTAGGTATACTGCATAAGGATGCCCTGGTTAATGAGAGCCACTTGCCTAGCAGACTGTAAGTAGTCTTATATTATATATACTATGAAGTGGATAGAAGGGCTCCCTTCATATCATGTCATTAGGCACTTTGAGAAGCAGATTCACAAAATATGCATGTTCTCAAGACAGAGACCTCATTGACTTAGCCTATGTTACAAGTGTGTACTTTGAGAAGAAATGATCAAATTTCCAGTGAAGTGATATTTGTTGCTCTCTTTGGATGCATTAAAAAAAATAAAAGGACAGCAATTTCCCCCAAAAAAACTTGAGTCGTCTTCCCATTTGGTAGTGACTTGCTTTTGACTTACTTACAATGATGTAAAAATTAATGTAGCTCGATTCTTTTAGTTATTTGTTCATTTGTTGGTTGATTGTACAAGAATCTCCATTTTAAAATAACTTTACTTAAGTTAATGCTTACAGATATTTTTAAAACTATGATTTTTTTTTTACAATTTTTGACCCCTTTTCTGCTAAAATTGCCCCAGAAGTGGAAAAAGGAATATATAGGATACAAAATTCCATTATCAGGTTGTAAAGCTACATTGGTGATAACTATCTTAATTTGTAGACTGCAATTCTGATAACAGGCATTTTACTGCTGGTACCCTATTTGTGTTTTTGAATCAGATGTCCCACTGGCATAGTCTTTGACAATATACCATTACAGAATATGACACTATAGAAGGCATCAATACTATTTTTTTTAAAAGGACAAACTTTTTTTTTTAACTTTTATCCCTTATAGATCAGGGAGGCAAAAGGAAGAACTGAGATGTGTTCTCTGGTGAAACTTTTGATTTGAAATTGAAATGGTTTCTTAGGATTCAGATATATCACTGTTATCTCAAAGTTTTATGCACAAAGGTATTTGAGATACATCTCTCTTGTCTTTGAATTGAGTTATTAAATCAAAATAGAACAAAGGAAAAGGGAAACATCAATTAAAAATGCATTATTATTTTTCCTTTCCTAGCAACTTTCTTTTAAGTTGAAGTTATTGCAAAAGATGACAGACCATAGAAAAGATATGGAAAATTAAAATCTCTTTTAGTCAATAATTTAATCAATTTGTTAATCTATTTATATATTTGTTGTAGGCTAGTCTTATGAACACACAGAATGAGTAGTTACCAATTGATGTGATTTGAAGAATACTAAGAATGTTTCCATGTCACCAAGTACTTTCTCTTTCCTGACTTACTGCCTATAATTCCATTTTATACTACAATCATTATCAAAATACATAATCATTCAACCCTCCAACAAGCTGGGAGTCTGCTTCTGGAAAAGAGGGATGATGTATATGGGGAATATTCTGCTTCCCAATTTGGAGAATGTACAATACTGATGTAACTAGTTCTAGTTTTCTCATCATGTGAGGGGATAAACTATTTATTGGCTGCAATTCTTGTCTCTGGTTCTTCCCGCAAGGCCTAACATTGGAGAAGATAAGGACTAATGATTCATTGATTAGAGAAGTTGGAAACCTTTATCTTCCCAACAAAGACTCTGAATGAAGCCAAAAGCTCATGACTCTTCCATTGTTTTTTCCTGTTTTTTTTTTTTTTGGTTGGTTTTAGAGGAGAGATTAGAAATTGCTATGACCTATTGAGATGTGAAAGGTCATGAGAGTGATCAGAGAGGAAGTCTGGGAATTGAGTCAATACTAGGATTTTTTAGAACATAAAACAGCAAGGGGCAAAGTCCTGAGTGGTTTGCCTAGCCCAGTCCAGTAATCATGCAGAGACAAAATCATTTGTTCATCTGCCATATTGCATTTGGAAGTGAAATTGGTGGAGTTAATTCTTTGTACAAACTGTGTGATGACTGATACCACATCAAAGATCAACCACCACTAAAGAGTAGAAGGGAGCCATGCAGCCTAGTTCTCCTCAAAAACTCTTCCATAAAGACCTAGAAAATGCAACACACTGAATCTTCAATGGAAAATGGAAGAAAAAATTACAATGAGGCTTTTTATTTTCCTGGCCAACATCAGAGAAGGTCTGCATGGGTTTGCAGACATGGAACAAGACCTAGGCACAATGAAACTATGGAGAACCTTTTAGCACATTGATTGAACTATGGTCTAGGCCTATGCATTTGTGTAAGAAATGGTTCCAGATTCAGGATGCAGGAATTTGATGCTGCACATGGAATAGGACCAAGTGACAAAGAGTGATTTTAATCTCAGATCTTGTTAATAGGTTCAGTGCAGACTGAGGAGGTGATACTCACTAAGGAGTGGAAGGTCAGGGTAAGGAGCAGTGGTAAGTCTCAGGACACATACTTGGCAAGTATCAAGAAAAGAATGAAGTAGATCTATATGGCTCTGACCCTTGAAGCATAGCAGCAACTCAAATGCAATCACAATCCCAGTCTAAAGCCTGCAATAGAATAATAAGGACAGGTAATCCAGACTAAAGGGTAGCCTGTATTTCTATTGCATTTAGCCTTCCAGATAGCTGATAGTGGTTGTGACTAATAGAAGTGTATTAAAGTTGCAATCAGGGACAAGTCTGCAATTATGTTGCACAGTCCCAAACACAGATCAGCAGTTTGAAAAGCCCAGATAAAAATGGCAACAATCAGATTTTTTTCCCTATATCAGATCTTGCGGGGTACATTGAAAGCTTTCATGTCCTAACCCAACATGCCCCTTTGATCCTTAGAAGAACACAGAACTCAGTTCTCAGAGAAAGTAATATCGGGACCAGAAAGAATACAAAATATCAGTTAAGCAGGCCCAGACATTAATTTTATTAAAGAAATTTAATTAATTTTAATTAAGTCTAGAAGAATGGGTAAAAAAAAAAAGAAAAAAATCTCAGATATTGTGGTGCTAGGGACAACCAAGTCACAAACCCAGAACAAATTAATAACTTCCAAACATCTACAAACAAAACCACAAAGAAGAATGCCACTTGAGTACACATTCAGTTACATTTCTAGAATGAAAATGAAGCAAAAATGGGGGGGGGGGATTAAATCATCTTTTAAATGAAAGGGGTGAACTACAGGAAAGAATTAGAAAAGAAATATCAGCTACAGAAGTGTGACATAAAATTAAAATTAACAGCTTGTCACAGGAAGTATATAAACTTACCCAATTTGCAGAATTCTTGGAAAATAGAATTGAAAAAATATTAGGAACACAGGAATAAATATATTACTTTCATATTAGTAGTTGTATCTATATAAAATTAAGAGCAATAATGCAATTGAGATAAACCAGAGAGCTTTCCACTAAGACCAAGGGTAAAGTAAATATGTCTGTTATTATAACTTCTGTTTGAAAGAGCACTAAAAATGTTCAATACAACAAGACAAGAAAACAAATTGAAATATCAAGCATAAACAAAGGAGAAATGAAATTATCAATTTTTGCAGATAATTTGATGGTTTAGATAGTGAACACTAGAGAGTAAAAAGATGGTTGAAACAATTACTAACTAGCAAATTTAAAGTATATGAAATAAATCTACATAAATTGTTTTCATTTCTCTATATTATCAACAAAACCCAGTAGGAAAAGACAGAAAAATAATATCAATTTAAAATAGCAACTGAAGCAATAAAATACTTTTATCTACCTTCTAAGACACACATGGAAACTAAATAAAACAACTACAAAACACCTTTTATATTCCCCCCAAAAATCAGACCTAAATAATTAGAGAAATATAATTCTTCATAGGTTGGACAGGTTAATAGAATAAAAATGACAATACTATCTAAATTAATTTCTTATTCAGTGACAAACCAGACTAACAAATAATTACATTGCACAGTTAGAAAAAATAATAAAAATGCATCTGAAAGAATAAAATTGCAAGAAACTCAAAGAAAATTATGAAAAAAATGTGAAACCCAAGAGTACCATTTCTTAAACTGTACTACATAAAAGTAATCATCAAAATGCTTTATTATTAGTCAAGAAATAGATAGTCAATCAATGTTCTATATTAAGTCTAGAAATAAACAAGGTAGCCTCTTTGATAAATCCAGACATCCCAGATACAAGCAAAAGAACTCATTATTCAACAAAAACTACTGGGAATACTGGAAAGCAGTATTTCGGAAACTAGGTAGAGATCAATATTTCACATCACATACCAGAATAAGCTCCAACTGGGTACATGACTTAGATATAATGTGTTATTATAAATAATTTTCAGGAAGGAGAAAGAAATGGCTTTTCAGATTTATGGATCAGGGAAGTTTGTAACTAAACAAAATACAGAGAATCAAAAAAGATAAAAAGGACAATGTGAATTTCATGCAATTATTAAATGTTTTTTTTTTAAAAACCAAAGTGGCTTAAATTTAAAAGAAAATTGGTAACGGGGGTGGGGGGAGTGGCAATCTTTGCAGTAAATTATCCTAAGTATAGGGGAAGTAAAAGAAATTTGTAAAATATAAGAGACACTCCAAATTTTAAGTGATCAAATCCCATGAACAGTTTTCAGAAGTATAAATATAAGCTATTGATAGAAATGTGAAAAATGCTCTAATTGACTAATAATTAGAGAAATCAAAATTAAAGTAACTCTAAACTTGCACTTTATACCCATCGGATTGGCAAAGCTGATAACAAAGAAAATGGTAGATATTGATGGTACTGTAGGAAAACAGGCACAATAATGTACTTTAGTCGAGGTAAATTTAAACTACTTATTCTTGATAGGAAACTGGAACTGTATAACTACCCTTTGATCCCCAGGGTTACCTCTACTAGTTCTATATCCCAAAAAGTTCAAAGGAAAATCTGTCTATCTATCTATCTATCTATCTATCTATCTATCTATCTATCTATCTATCTATCTCTCTCTCTCTCTCTCTCTCTCTCTCTATATATATATATATCACACCAATAGTTCAGCTCTTACTGTGTTAGCAAAAAACTGGAAACTATTGAGGTATGCATCCATTGAGAAATGGATGAACAAATTATGGTATATGAATATCATAGGAAATTATTGTACTGTAAAAATAATGAAGGATTCAGATGATGGTTTCAGAGAAATCTTAGATTTGGATAAACTCTTGCAGAACAAAGAAAACAGAAACAGAAGAATACTTTGTACCATAACAAAACTGAATATCAGATAATTTTGAAGGCCTTAAGAACTCTAGTACATAATTTAATAGCCAACCATTCTTACTAAGAACTCTAGACCACTGTGCTTGGCATATAGTAGGAACTTAATAAATGTTTATTGAGTGATGAAATATGCTATTCACTTACTGAAAAACAAGTGATAGATTCAAGGTATAGATTGAGGCATGTATATTTTGGACAAAGCCAATGTAGGAATCTTTCTTGTTTATGCATATTTGTTACAACATTTTTGTTTTTATTTTATTTTCCAATTGGGGAGAAAGATAAAATAAATTTCTTTTAATTGAAAAAGTAAATAATGTTTTTAAAAGACTGAGTCCACTTGCTCTTGGGACAAAACTGATAATATGTAGAGCATGCCTCTGGATCCCTCCTCCAGGATTGGAGGAAAGCATTTGTATTTCTGTTCTATCCATACTTCTAAAAATCTAATTGATGTTATTTGGTGAAATAGGGTTGGGTGTTAATCCCTTGTTGCTAACAGTTGGGGGAACAAATCAGAAGTGTTTTTTCAGCTAAGAGCATTAGAAAAGAACATACTACTCATCAAAATTTTTCCAAAAGTCTGGATGGGGAAATATAACTCCTAGCTCTTGAAGCATAATATAGATCATAACTATAAGAGAATTTTTTTTGAGGGGAAGGGTGCAGTGGTGGTATGACTTTACCCTCTCTTGGAATTCTTTTTTAAAATACTAACATCTGGGTGCAGAATCAAGATGGCAGAGAAGAAGCAGGACCTCTGCTGGGCTCTGGCTTCCACCTTCCCAAGTCCATGTAAAAGGGGACTCTAAACAAACTTTGGAGCTGCAGAACCCACAAAATGACACAGAGAAGCTAACCTCCTGCTGAGGACAGCCTGGCAGGCCAGCAGAAATTGGCAGGCACAGTGCTATGGGAGCCAAGCCAAACCCCACACCAAGGCTTTAGCTCCAGGGCAGGCCTGACCAGCCACCAGCTGGAGGGAACCCAGATCAGCAGCAGCTGTGGCCGTTTCCAGATTTATCAACACATAGAAGTGAAAGACAAAGTTAGAGGTCACTGCAGTCTGGACTTTGGGACCCAGTAAGTGGGAGTGCATGGCTTTTGCCCCCGGGCCAAAAAGCCACTGAGATACCAACACAGTCAGCCAGTGCCACATGGCAGCTTCAGCTCCTGGCCTGCATAGTGTAGGGAGACCAAGCACCAGTCTGAGGGGTAATCTCTCTTGCTTTAACCTTCTTGGATCTGGATTGCAGTCTAGGGTGGAGGTCCTGGGGTGTGTGTCCAACTTGCCAGAGCATGGGGAGACCTCAGAGATAATACCCATCTAATACCTCCGGCAGCTGAGAAAACCATAGCATTTGGGATTACAGCTCCCCTGTCTGGTGGCAGAGTCATACTGTGGCTAAAAGCCCAGGGGTCAAGTGACTGGAGGGCAACATGACAAGGCAAAGGAAACAAAGCAGAATGAAGATTCCAACATTAGAATCCTATTTTGGGGACAAAAAGGAGCAAAGCATGGAACAGGAGGAAGACAGTGAAGACAGAACTCCTGCATCAAAAGCTTCAAAGAAAAATACGAGCTGGTTACAGGGCATAGAAGACCTTAAGAAGCAGATAAAAGAAGTGGAGGAAAAATTGGGAAGGGAAATGAGAAAAATGAAGGAAAATTGTGAAATGAGAGTCAACAGCCTGACTGAGGAAAATAACACCTTAAAAAACAGACTAACTCAAATGGCAAAAGAGGCTCAAAAAGGCAATGAGGAGAAGAATGCCTTAAAAAGTTGAATTTGCCAGACAGAAAATGAATCTCAAAAGCTCAATGAAGAGAAACATTGCTTCACAATTATATTGGAGTAAATGGAAGCTAATGACTTTATGAAAAATCAAGATTCAGTTAAACATATCTAAACAAATGAAAGAATAGAAGGCAATGTGAAATATCTCACGGGAAAAGCCACTGACCTGGAAAATAGATCCAGGAGAGATAATTTAAAAATTATTGGACTACCTGAAAGCCATGATTAAAGTAAGAACGTAGAAATCATCCTCCAGGAAGTTCTCAAAGAAAACTACCCTGATGTTTTAGAACCAGAGGGCAAAATAGAGGTTTAAACAATCCACTGATTACCTCCTGAAAAAGAACCCAAAAAGAAAACTCCTAGGAATATTATAGCCAGGTTCCAGAATTCCCAGTTTAAGGAGAAAAATATTACAAGCAGCCAGGAAGAAACAATTTGAATATTGTGGAAACACAATCAGGATAACTCAGGATCTGGCAGCTTCTACACTGAAGGATCGAAGGGCTTGGAATGTGATATATATATATGAGGGTATATGGGCATATTAATACTATATGTGAATGTGTGTATATATGTTTACAGGTATACATAGATAGATAGCACAGGACCAATTTAACAGGAAGGGATGATACTTAAAAGGTGAAATTAAGAAGTGAGAGAGGAATATAATGAGAGGAGATAGGGAAAGACAGAACGGGGTAAACTATCTCATATAGAAGAGGCAAGGGAAAATGGTTACAATGGAGGGGAAGAATAGGAAGGCAAAAGGGAATTGTTCAACCTTATTGTCATTGAATCTGGCTTGAGGAGGGAATGAAATACACACTAAATAGGGTATCTCACCCTCCAGGAGAGTATGGGGCGAAAGGGATGAGAGGGGGGATGATGGAAGGGAGGGCAGGCTGTGGGGGAGGGAATTTGGGAGCATCCACTTTTGAAAAGGGACAGGATCAAAGTAGAGAATAGAACAAGTGGGAGGTGGGATGGGAGGGAGGGAAATATAGTCAGTCTTTTACAATATATCTACTACGTTATTGTTTTGCATTAGCCACATATGTACAACCTATACTGAACTACTTATCTTCCCAGTAAGGGTGGGAGACAAGGGAGGAAGGGAATGAATCTGGAATTCAAAGTTTTAAAATCAAATACTCAAATACATACATACATTTATATATATATATATATATATATATATATATATATATATATATATAT
>NW_027187372.1:17267741-17339132 GCF_028583685.1 Petaurus breviceps papuanus
ATATATATATATATATATATATATATATATATATATATATATATATACACACTATTATTAATACTCTTTTACATGTAATTGGGAAATAAGATATCCAGGCCCTGGGGAATAGAGATCCACTGGAAAAGCTGAAAGGGATATAGGAGAAAATGTGGGAGAGAGCCGATTGGAAGAGGGGAAATCCTGTGGAACTGCTATTTTCGGGGGGTGGGTAGGGGAAAAATGGGGAGAAATTTGTAACTCAAAATCTGGTGGAAATGAACGATGTAAATCAGAAATTAATAAAGCATTTGAAAAAATAAATTAAAATACTAACATCCTTTGGAGACAGCATTTTACATCATAGTCTAAATTTGTATCAGTTCATCAGATGACTCTCCACAATGGAGGGTAGTTGAGATTAGGGCCTTGTAGTGGGTGGGAAAAGTGAGAAAAAGGTGAAGTACATTAAGCACTAGAAGAGTGTAATGGAAATGCAAATTTAAAAATCTTCCCTGCCCCTAGGCTAAAATGTACCTGGAGCCTGGGGTGGGAGGCTTGTTTTTCAGTAGATACTTTTTGATTGGGCAGTGAGTCAATAAGGTTGTTACATTCTCTGAGCCAGGAGAAGGCTATATAAGCCCTGATGTGTAATTTTGTTTTGGGGGCTCACTTTGAGAAGTGTTCTGTGATTTGATCAGATGAAACTCTCGGAAGCCGTTGGTTGTTGACAGCCCCCCCGCCTTTGAAAAACCCAGATGTTGATTTGGTATGGATGTAATGGTTGGACAATTTGGAAATCTGTCTACTTGATCTGTTTCTGTCTTGATAATTCTGTCTGTATATTCTGAAGTTCCAGGTGCTGATCTTTTTCCCCTGAGCTAGGTAAAGGATACATATTTGACTGATTAAAGTAAGCTTGTTAACCCATTTTGAGTTGCTTTCCTTTAACAAAGCAGATCTAAGAACCTGTGTTGCCAGCAAACCCTGGGGACGCTTGGGGTGCTTGCTCCTACAATGAGTTCGATTGGGTGAAAGCTTTAAGGGAAGTACCTGGGAGGATGTTGCAGGGAGGGATGTTGACAATTTAGTGTTATTAAACAGCACTAAGAACCAAATTAAGAAATGTCCTTGGATCACTGTATTTATAGACCAATGGAAGACATCAGTAATCAATTAAAGTAATTTGCCCTGAACCATCTACCCAAAAAAACAAGTAGATATATAAATTCTGCCTTCCAGATTATATAGAGCTTTCCTATTATTATATAATCTCAACTCCCCATCATTATGGAAAGTGATCTGATAATATAAGTTGTACAGGTAGATAAGGAATTGGGCCTAGTACTAAATAGAAAGAAGCATTTAGGTGGCAGGGTGGATACAACACCCAGTCTAAAGTCAGGCAGACATGAGTCCAAATTTGGCCTCTGACACTCTCCTATCTGTGTGACTGAGCAAGTTAATTTTCTTGCTAATTTACTCTCTCTGTGTTTTAGTTTCTACAACTCTAAAATATGAATCATTATAACACCTATTTCACAAGATTGTTGTAAAAATTGATATACTATCTATAAGTTTTTCACACAATGCCTGACATATAGTAGATGCTTAATAAATATTTTTAAAAGGAGGAAAGTGAGCTACATTGATCTATGGAAAATTATTAAAAATACATATAACTTAATGATCTGAAACTAATCATGTAATACCAGACCTATCTTTTGAATACCAATATTCTACCACTGCTGTTGTTAGTCAATGAAACACAGAAACATAACTCTGAAGAATAATAAGTAAATGTCACAAAGAGAGGGAAAAAGGTAATTTGTATGGTGTATGGTATGTGTGAGTAGGTAGAAATATATAATTGTTAAAAAAAAATTTTGAGGGAGTAAAGAATGTCATCTAGGAACTGTAGGATTGAAGGAAAACTTGGGTTCTTTCTGCAGTGAGGATGAGAGATAATAGGTGGAAAGTCAGGCTGATTTATGAGTACCATTTGAATGTCAGGAAAAAGAAAGAAAATAAGGCCTCCTGTACATTGAATTCATCCCATATCATGAACTTTTAGTTGTCAAGGGCTGTCAAGGATGGGTTACAACCTATTTGATAACAAATCAGAATGAGTTATGACATGCAGTCTGTTAGGGTTCTTTGCTCCTCTGGTCCAAGGCCAAAAAAAGCTTAAAAACCAGTGTTTTATTGGAATCTAATTTCATATTTCATTTTCAAATTTCAAATTCATTGATGTCACTATTTAAAGATGTAAAACATAGTTTCACTTGTCCTGATTATAGATTTAGATTTGAAAGTGACCTCAGAGTTCATACTCAATTCAATTTTACCTTCAATGACAACCCAAGCCTGCTACTTCCCCTTAATTGATTGATTATCTACCCTGCTGATCAGAGGCTCTTTTAGCCTATCTAATCTCTCTTCAGGCTACCTCCCTCCACCCTCAGCTGAAGTTCTTTCCTCATAATTCATGGAAAAAAGGAAGGCTAGTTCTCTGAGGAGCCTCTTCTTAATTTATATCCCCCTGACATTATTATATCCCCCTGACATATCTCCTATTTTACTCCATTTTCTGCTGAAGAGTTGACCTGTCTTGACAAAGCCAGTTCTTCTATGTGTACATTTTGTAGCAGCAAGCACCCCAAGCGTCCTCAGGGTCACTGCCAACACAGGTTCTTGGATGTGCTTTGATAAAGGAAAGCAACTCAAAATGGGTTAACAAGCTTACTTTAATCAGTCAAATATATATCGTTTACCTAGTTCATGGGAAAGAGGTCAGCACCCCGAACTTCACAATATACAGCCAGAATTATCAAGACAGAGAAACAGATCAAATAGACAGATTTCCAAACTGTCCAACCATTACATCCATACCAAACAACATCTGGGTTTCAAAGCCAGGGGCTCTGGACAATGGCTTTCCATAGTTTCATCTGATCAAATCACAGAATACTTCTCAAAGTGAGCCCCAAAACAAAGCTACACATCAGGGCTTATATAGCCTTCTCCTGGCTCAGAGAATGTAACAACCTTATTGACTCACTGGCCAATCAAGAAGTATTTACTGAAAAACAAGCCTCCTACCCCAGGCTCCAGGTGCACTTTAGCCTAGGGGCAGGGAAGATCTTTAAATTTGCATTTCCATTACAACATTTGATGCACACCTCTGTTATTTCTTTTTTTTTTCCAGAGTGGGGAAGGGAAATTGGAGTTAAGTGATTTGCCAGGGGTCACACAGCTAGTAAGTGTTAATTGTCTGAGGTCATATTTGAACTCAGTTCCTCCTGAGTCCAGGGCCAGTGCTCTATTCACTGCACCACCTAGCCACTCCTGTCATTTCTTGCAAATTGCCTGATTATCACTCTCCCTACCCACTTGACCTTTACCAACAAACCAATGTTCATAGTCATTTAAAATTCCAAGTCAAAAACATACTTGATATGATCCTTTCCTCAATTTCCACATCTTTCCTAGAATTCTCTTTTACAACTCAGAACACCACCATCCTTCTAGTTACCCAGATTTGCAAGTTTCTCATCATCTTTAACCTATCCCACTCACCTATTGCACATAGTCAATTACAAGAAGTCTTCCTATTTAAATCTATCCTCCACATAGCTACCAAAGAGATTTTCCTTAAGCACAGATATGCCTATGTCACCTCCTGACTCAATAAACTCCAACATTATCCGATTACTTCTAGGATCAAATATAAACTCCTTTTGGGGGTATTTAAAGTTTTTACTCTGTGAACCCTTGCTAGCTTATTAGTCTTCTTGTATATTACTCCAATTTGGTCCAGGGGTGGGAACCTGCCACCTCGAGGCCACATGTGGCCTTCTAGGTCCTTAGACTGAGTCCCAGCTTTACAGAAGCTTTTTTTTTTTTTTCCTTCTGTTAAGGGGATTTGTTCTGAGAAGTTTGGATTTAGTCAAAAAGCTGCACTTTAGGAACTGGAGGGACACATGTGGCCTTGAAGCTGCAGGCTCCCCACTCCTGGTCTAGGCATTCTGATCTATTTGCTTTTTTTCTCACAGTGTTCCATTTCTCATTTCCATGTACTTGTACTAAGCATAGTGCCAATTACTTGGCATGCTCTTTTTCCTTCATTTTTACCTCTTGTAATCCCTTGCTTCCTTCAAGACTCAACTCAAGTGCTACTTTCTACAAGGAGACTTTTTTCCCAGTTCTGCTAGTTGCTAGTTGCTTTCTCTTCAAAGTAACCCTGGTGCAGTTGAAAGAGCCCTAGGCCCAAAGGCTGAAAGATTTGTGTTCATATCTAGGCTCAAACATTTACTAGCTATGTAAGACTAGGCAAGTCACTTAACCTCTGTCTGACTCAGTTTCTTCAACTATAAAATTAGGACAATAATAGCATCTCTACTTCCCAGGGTTTTTGTGATGATAAAATAAAATGCTATTTCTAAAGTGCTTAGCACCTGAAACGTTTTTCCTTCATATATTTGAAGGTGTACATACATGCATGAATATATACAGAGGCATATATGTTGATGTGTGTGCATATATACACACATATGTGTTTATATGTATACATGTGTGTATAAATGTGCATACATGGGTTGTTGTGTCATAGAGACATTCCTAAACTTATTTGACCTACCACCCCCTGTAATGGTAATATTATATAACAGATGAAACATGAATGAATGGTTTTTCAAAATTTTTTTTATCTTCTCTTCTGTCCTTATGCTGCCACTGCCCCCTTATTTTTATTATTATTTTATTTTTATTCAATGGCCCCCAATTTCACCCAAGGTTACTACAGCCCCCCTTGGTTCATTCTAGCACACCCTCAGGGGCAGTATCACCCATTTTGGAAACTTATAGAACTTAAAGCCTAAATGTTATATCTGGAGGGGAACTTAGAGACTATAAAGTCCCATAGAATCATTTTATAGATGAGGAAACTGAAGCACAAAATTGATGTGATTTTTTTTCCCAGGTCATACAAACAGGAAACATCTAAGGTAGGATTTGAACCTAGGACTTCCTGACTGTACACTCAATCTATTATGTTGCTTTTAAAAAAGATGTGCTTTATTCCCCCAGGAAAAAATGTAAATTCTTGAGAGCAGGAATGGTTCCTAATACAGTTCGTGGCAAATACTAAATGCTTAAGTAATGTTTGCTAACTTTTATTAAGTGCCTGTTATTGTCATGCTCTCTGCCAGATCTCAGAGATTAAAAAAAAAAAGTTTATTGCTTCTAATGGCAAACATAAGCTCTTTTGTTTAGATTTTGAAGTTACTCACATTGTGGTCTCCACCTGTTTTGTTAGTATTATTATACATTATTTCATTATTTTCTTCCCTGCACCACAGATGTCTAGGTGAACTAACACTGTTGCTCCTTAGACATGACACTACTACTCTTATCTTTGTATCTTTATACAGGCTCTCACTTGTGCTTGGCATGCATTCTTTCCTCACCTCTGCCTCTTAGAATCCCATTTCCTTCAAGCTATGCCCAAGAACTACTTTCTAAATGCAGTCTTTCCTTTTCCCCTTGACCTCTCCACTTCCCCCTCCTCCACAAACACACACTGCTTGCCAGGGCTCTTTGTCCAGTTTATCTTATATTTATTTCTTATATACTTTATACAAGAAAGGTCACATAACAAAGTAGATATAGAACAGGCTAGCTTCAGAGCTAGGAAGATCTAGCTTCAAGTCGGAATGCCCCTGGATGTGCAATGATTAATATCTAGCTTCTCAAGTCTATAAATTGCACAAAATGTGCCTACTTACATCCATAGAAGGAATTTGCTCTCCCAGGAATTACCAATACCAAGATATCATTGATCTCTATCTCCCCATATCTTGTGTATTCATATTTATGTATATTCTGTCTTGATTATAAGTAAGCTCCCTTAAGGATCAGATCACTTCATTTGTGTCTTTTTACCCCCAGAGCCAAGTACAGAGCCTGAAATATTGAATTTTTCTGCCAGGATTCCTGCTAAGAGACACAACAAATACAGAAGAGAAATTAAAACAATTCCAAGATGGAGAAACTACTAATGATCTCTATTTTACACATTAAAAAATGAGGCCTAGCAAGATTAAATGATTTTCCAAGGTCACATGGTTAGTAGATATTAAGACCCTAATCCTCTAACTCCAAATCCAGGGTAGTGGTAGTAGTGGCTGTGGTGGTGGGGGTAGTGGTCTTCTCCTTCTTCTCCTTCTCCTTTTTCTCCTTTTTCTCCTCCTCCTCTTCCTCTTCCTCTTTCTCCTCTTCCTCCTCTTCCTCCTACTCCCTTTCCTCCTCCTCCTCTTCCTCTTCCTCCTCCTACTCCCCTTCCTCCTCCTCCTCCTCCCCTTCCTCTTCCTTCTCCTCCTTCTTTCTTCTTCACCTTCTTTTTCATCTCCTCCTCTTCCTTTTTTTGTTGTTCAATTTCCTCAAAATGGCTGCTACAATTATAGAAGAAGACTTATTTTCAAGAATGGCTGATTATAAACCCAAGAAACTCAAGAAGCAAGAACTGTGCTATGTCATTTTGAACTAATTTATCACTTATTGGATTTGGGCTCATTCTTTGTCACCTTGCTACTTGCTTCTGTTAAACCCAAATTAGGCTGGGTTGACCTCTGGGTTTATGAGGACCAACTCCACAACTAAGTAATAATATAATTTATCTTACATGCTGAATATCTTATCATGTAATAGCAATATTCATAATGAGTTCCAAAAGATGTGAAACATTAGATTGTTACATAGAAGACAGCATTTTCCATGCCTTCAATCCAAGAACAAATCTCAATTTCACACAGCGTTGTGGTATACAGCTTCATTAAATTATGTAACTTCATTTTTTTCCTGCTAAAACTAATCAGGATTAAAAATGGGAACTTTATGCAATTATGATAACCAAAAGATGAGTGAATGAGTGGTTTGTTCTTTATATGTTCTGAGTAGAAAAACTGTCAAAATAAAGCAAATGGCTCAGCATGTGTGTCCAGGAAGATTTGATATGGTTTCCTAGTTTTAATAAGTGCTAAATCTACTCTGATAAAATTACATTTAGTTGTAGATTCTAAACAACTCTCGTCCTTTCTCATATACAAGTATGGAAAATATGACTCAATTTTCTCTGTGATGATTTATATAATGGAGAAATGGCACTTTTAATTATTAACGCACCATTGATTTAGCATATCATTCCCATCAATGACAATTTGATTACTGCAGGTACCTGTGATCTTCATACTTAAAGATTCGTGTAAATAGTCTTATTTCATATTAGTGTCTTATTCTAGTTAGTTAAAACATTGAAAATCTTACTGAAATGGAAAAAAGGGAGTCAGCCTAATTCAGTTTAAAGTATGGAATTATGAATCTTTATTTTAAAAGAAATACATTTCATTACCATTTATTGTTATGCCTGGTTTTCCCCAGACTTCCAGGTCAGCTCCACCCTCCCCCACTGGGTCTCTGCCCTTTTCCCCAGTCACCTGCATAGAAGTGGGTGGGCTTCTGGGTCAGGCAAGGGAGTTTCAATGTGTGTACTGACCAATCACTGCTTATGTAAGGCCGCCTTTATAAGCTGAGGTTCTGCCCCAGATCCCAGCTGTTGCTAGCTGCTACTGCTATTGCTGTACCTGAGACATGGGGTGGGGCCGGCTCAGCCTGTCATGTGGCCTGATCAGCCAACATGTCATTTTAATAAAGGGCCCATTCTAAAATTATTACTTGGGTCTTGCTCGCATTAATCAAGATAATGTGTAACATTATGAATATATATTCAAGGATAAATCATATTAGTAGCTAATTAATAATATTCATAATTCTCAGACTTCACATTTTGATCCCTGGCTTAGAATCTAAACTTAGTGTCAAAGATGAAAGTATCTAGATATTGTCTAGTCCAGGTGTGGGGAACCTGGAGCCTCAAGGCCACATGTGGTCCTCAAGATTCTCAAATTTGGCCCTTTCAACTGAATCCAAACTTCACAAAATAAATGTTCTTAATAAAAGGAACTTCTGTGAAGGGCCACACTTGAGGATCTAGATGGCTACATGTGGCCTTGAGACCACAGATTCCCCATTCTTGTTCTAGTCCAACTGACTTCTACACTTTATATATGAAGAAACTGAGACTTTGAAGAGATTAAAAGACTTGCCTGAAATCACTCAGGGCGTGGCAGAATGAAGATTTGAATTTAAGCTCTCTGACTATAAAGCTAGTACCTTTGCTCACTATACCACTGAATTTGTAACAAAACTATTGATTTCAAAAAGCTAATAATTTTTAACCCAATTTCCCTTGTGATTAAACCTTAAATTAGCATAGATGTTTTTAGTCTTTAAAATCTTCAAGAATTATATTTATAACTCAAAAGGTAAGCAGATGCTATTAAAAATGAGTTAAGCTAATAAAAGGATGCAATTTGTAAAAGGTATGCATTTCTTAATGATGTAGTTATGATCAAAAGAGGCCTTAAATTTACAAGGATATATTTCTTTCCCATAACTTGAAGGTAAATTAAATTTATCATTACTTAAGCCTGTTGTAGAAATTGGGAGAAATACATGGGATTTATATGAATAGATGAAGGAAAGATGAAAGGAATAAAGGAAAAATAATTTGTTAAATGATTATTATGATACAGAATGTGATAGAAGCAATATCCTAACACCTCTCATGTAAGTTAGGTTAATTTTTTTTTTCCTTTAAAAGTATTGAAACCATCTTTGAGTCAGATGGATCATAATGGGCAAATTAGGCACATTAGCTTCACTAAGTTAAATCAACTCTTGGTATCTTTAATGATTAGAGTTATTGCTTGTTCTGCTATGGCTAAGTAAATCTTCTTTTCTTGACTATTGAATGATCTCCAAGTGTTTCATTTTAAAATACCAAGAGTTAAATAGTGTCTGCCCACAAGGAGCTTACATTGAAGGGAGGACAGTGGTGGCAAATATGGTAAAGCAGTGTCTAGGGAAAGGAGCTTTAATCTGGGGAGTTCTAAGGATTGTCACTTCATCCACTGGGAAATAAATTAGTGTGTCCTTTTCAGGAACAATGGTGCTGTTGATTTTATTACTTAACCCAGAGCCTAAGTGGAGATTGAGTGACAAGAATAATTTGTATATATGGCAGAAAGGCAAAGCATAAAACAAGATCACCTGGATGGACAACTGGATGAGTTTTGAAGTATGATCTGCTCTTGGTTCAGAGAGTAGGCTAAGTGAGTTACTCTATTAGTCATGACTGCTTAGTCCTGGGTTTGGAAGTTAAAAAAAAGAATGAATTAGCTTTTTCCAGGAATTTGTGGCATGGGTTCTAGAGGTCAAAAATGGAAAGGTAGAGTTCAGAATATCTTAATACAAATTCACCCTGAATTTCATTGAAAACAACAATAACAACATGATAGTAATAATTTTTTTTAGAGAGACCCAAATTTCTTGATTATATTCTAAAGAGAACTAGAAAACTTGATTGGAATATTGTTTGCTTTCTTTCCTATGTCTTGCATGATGTTTCTGTGTAGCCAGTAATGATTGGTTTTGCCCATGAAGTACAGTCTTTTCTCCTCTTCTTCTTCCTCCTCCTTTTCTTCCTTTCCTTTTCTTTAGAGTCCTTTCAAGCACTCTTTTAGTACCTTTATGAGACAAGGTGGTACACAGAATTACAATGACTTCTTCCTATATTACATAATAATCAATCCTGCAGTTGACTGACCCCAGATTAAGACCTGTGATTTTCCTTTTTTCTATTAAAGTATAGCATCCACTCACTGTATCAAATTATGTAGAGCAGATGTAATGAAGTTGGCTGGAAGGATCAGAAATTTAAAGTTTTGGGGTTTGTTTGTTGTTGATTGAACCACTGAAAAAAGAGATACCTAAGAGATATAGGGTGACCTTCACTCTTCCCTGGAGGAAGTTTCTAAGAAGGAGACACATGTCTGTATGTGTATCTTCTGGGAGGAGGTAGGTAAGCTCAGCTCAATAACCATTTTTAGGATAGATTAGGGAGGACATGGATGTGGGTGGGGTTGCTGGCATTTGAGCAGCTGTCATAGTACAATGGTTGCCAACAAATGCTGCCAGGCATACCAGTCATTGGCAAACTTTTCATTTGGGAAAGCTGATATCAGATAGTGATTTTTTTGCTTGTTCTTTCTCTCTCTTAACTCTCTCAGAAGAGTATATATTAAATTCAAAGTTTACCTGTTCTTTAAAGTTTATTTACACTTTTTCAATAACTATTGAAAGCCATTATAAAAGTGTGGTTGGCCACAGGATTTTCTGATGTGTATGTGTTTTGTTACAGGGAGTTAAATACAAGAGAAAAGAATAGAGACTGATATTTAACATAGAGAGAAAGAGTGAGAGAAAGTTAAAAAAAAACAAAGATTGTTAAAAATTGCCTATATCCTTCTGTTTGGGGTTTATAAAGCCAAATGAAAGAGAAGGTTAATGATTTATATTATATAACTTCTAAAAGCATCATAAAAGCATGAATCTGGTTTTTCCACCCAGGTACATGGTGATCTTAGCTACTATCTGTCTGATGGGGAATTAGGTTATGAGCTTCCACAGTAGGCCACTTTGATGTTCCCATTGCTCTACTTTGAACAACCTGCAGAAGACCCACCCATCAAAGGAGTCAACTAAAGGCAGTGAGTAGAAAGAAAATTACTGTCAGTGGAAAGAGAAAAGGAGTGGCTGGGTGAGATTTATGTTGCCCCTATTTTAAAGGAAAGGACCCAAGAGAGAAGGAGTAAGAATCATGATTATCTCTCTTGCAACAGCTCTAAAATATCTTTTCACCCAGAGGAAAGAAAAGCAAACACCCTTTCGTATCAACAGAACTATATTGGGCTTATGTATATTTCAGATTATATAGATTTATTCCAGAGTTTTATGTTTTAAGGTGTAAAACACAACAAAGTGGAAAGACATAGGCTCAAGTTCTACCTTCAACATGAGCAAATCATTCTGCTCTCTAAGTCTCTTTCCTAACTTATGAAATCAGGATAATAATACTCATACCTCCTATTTTATAATGTTATTGTAGGGATATAATATAAGTACAATACAAATTCAGCAACATTTTAATTTTAAAATATATTAAATATATTTTATCAAATTTTAATATTTAATTAAATATTTAATTAAAATAATATTGTGTTCAGAGCACTAAGTCTATGTTTTGGATGATATGACACATATGTGAGCAATATGGTCCCTGCCCTTAAGGAGACATCTGTCCAATGGGGAGATAAGATATCAATACATATAACTATAATACACATCATTATATAATTGCATTTGAGAGTTTTAAAAGAAATTTCAAAATGAAGTCTAAATAATAAGGTCGCCAGTCTGATAATTTCTCTTCATGGTGGAGAACAGGAAAAGCTTGATGGAGTTTGGCAATTGAATTCAAATTTAGGATAATATTTCAATACTTCAACAGAAGGGAAGAAGGGTTTCAAGATATAGGGAATATTGAGACAGAAGAGAGAGGGTGAGTTTGTTAGAAAATGAGTAGTCCATTTTGTTTCCACCATGGAATAGGATAAAAGGTAAGATTGGAGAATTGAGGTTATAACTGATCCTGGAGGGCCTTGAAAGTGAAACAAAGGCATTTGAACTTAAAATTGTCACTATTAGAAGAACTACTTATGATTTTTAATGGTGAAGAAATATATAAATATTTACATATTAACTGGTAATATATGTATATGTGTGTATGTATGTATGTATAGGAAGGGTAAATTAACAGCAGAAATGACTGCAAAGAAAGTATTGTAATAGTCCAAGTTGGTGGAAATGGGAGCCTGTATTAGTGATATGGTGGTAGAAATAGAAAAGAGGGACAGATGAAAGAAATGTGGAGATGGAATTAACAGAACCTAGTAAATGCTTAGATAGAGAAAGTGAATGAAAGGGAGCACCAGAGATAACTAGGTTAATGTCTAGGTTAATAGTATACCAGAAATTGAAATATTAAAGACAGAAGAAGCAAACGTTGGTGCAAAAATAATAAGCCCAGTTCAGACATGGTAAATGATAATGTATATGTTTTAGTTAACAACATTAGCCTTTTAATTTTTTTTTAATAATATGAACATGAAGAGTGAACTCATTCATCAGACAGAACTGGAAGATTGATTTGTTACTCTCAGGGGGACTTTCAGTTTAGTCATTAAGGATTTATTAAGTTTTTATTATGTGCCAAGAATTTTGGTAAATACTAAAGGTACAAATAAAGGCAAAAGAGAGTCCCTGATTCTATGTTATTATATGATGTAGTTTCACCATTTGAATTTCAACTAGTAAAATAGAAGACTGAGTAGCCCATACTTTATTCATGAACTATCCGGCTCTACTATTTTGGGAGTTGAGTGTACATAGTTAATAACAGTTGATTTTATATACATATATAGGCTGTCCACAATGGCATAAATAATCATTGAACTCCTCCTGATTCATAACTTACTGCTTCACATATAATTATTTCTAAAGAAGCTAATTTTAAAAGCTGATAATTTTAGACCAGATTTTCCTTCCTGATAAACCTTTGAAATTTTTAGAGGAAGACATTATTGAGAAGTTTTACTCATTAAAAATATTATATAGAATGTACTTGAATTAATGCAAAAACTTCAATTAGTGGGGCTGAAATTAGCCAATTGTAATTTATTTCATAAATTATAACTGCTCATAAATTGAGCTTCCCTGGTCTGGAGAAAAAGAAAAATGTTTCTTAATCTAATGTGTACCTCTAAATGTAGTTGGCTTTCTTGCAATAAAGCAAATCTCATAAAAATGCATTGACTTCAGAAGGTACAGATTTTTATAATTATACTATAAAACTTTCCTAAAGGAGTGCTATTTTTGATTCTAGCTAGAAAAAGTAAGTACAAAATCAAGCATAACATTCTAATTTTGACTGACCTCTATGGTAAAAAATAATACAGAGGTCAGCTAATAGTACAACACTTTTCCCCATATAATCCATGATTTTAAACTCTTGTTTAAGGGGTTCTTTGGTTGTGATTATACAAATGACCTGTGTTAAGAATAATGTGCTAAGTGTTCTTTTTTCCCTAACTATAATTTTTCATTAATTTATTTTCTGTGGTCAAGGAGGGAAGGATTCATCATATTAGGACCAATAAACAAAGCTGTTGTTTCCAAAAAATTAAAGTATAATGGTATAATATAGCACTTATTAATAATGCCTTTAGGGAGAACAAATGTACATTTAAACAAATCTTAGTGTAAACAAAACTACACATATTACAAAAAAATAGGGCAGGCATTAACCCATTTTATGTTTGTAGAACTGTCAGGTCATAGGAAAAGACCTTAGGATATCACTCAGTCCAATATTTATGAGCTGTAAACCTAAGAAAGTAATTTGGTTTCTCTGAATCTTAGTTCTTTCATCTACAACTGGAAACAATGATAACACCTATATCACAAGGAGAGGTGTGAAAATCAAATGAACTTATATATGTATAACATTTTGCCATAATAAAGAACTTTCTAAATTATATATAATATATACATATACACACATACATATGATTCATCATATGTAATATACACATATGTGGACAGATAGATAGATAGATAGATAGATAGATAGATAGATAGATAGATAGATAGATAGATAGATAGAGATGACAAGGTAAGGGGTTGCTTAGAGTTCTGGAATATCCCAAACATGGAGAACTGGCACACTTCAGTTGTTTTACAAGTTTTCCATCTAGCTGACATGGTGCCCTCTTGCTTTCTAGACACTGAAGCAGAGTTTTTGAGGATGGTAAATATAATAATAAGAAGTTGTCTTAACCATGATATACAACCTGGATCAGATCAACTATTTTGCGGTTATAAAGTAAGATTGTCCTTTGCCACTGAATCCTCTATTCCAGGAATTTGAACCATTTAAAGAATATTAGGTTGGTTCAAAAGATATTTACTCTTTTTTATATGATTTAATAGTAAGCAAATGTATCCTTCCTCTTTCAAAGGTGTCTACTTAAAGCTCATGCCTTGTTAAGAAGTCTTACTGCCTCAGATTAATGGAGAACATTAAACTATAGAGCAGTCCATTCTCTTGGTATCCTGGAGCAGGAATGTATGATAAGAGGTTTAGGCTTCATGTCCAGCAGCAAACTGTATAAAGAGTAAGGGAAAATGGACATTTGTGGCAGCACGCACCCCAAGCGTCCTCAGGGTCGCTGCCACCACAGGTTCTTGGATCTGCTTTGACAAAGGAAAGCAACTCAAAATGGGATAACAAGCTTACTTTCATCAGTCAAACATGTATCATTTACCTAGTTCAGGGGAAAAAGGTCAGCACTCCAAACTTCAGAATACACAGACAGAATTATCAAGTCAGAGAAACAGATCAAGTAGACAGATTTCCAAACTGTCCAACCATCACATCCATACCAAATCAACATCTGGGTTTCAACATCTGGGTTTTTCAAAGCCAGGGGGCTCTGGACAACGGCTTCCCAGAATCCAGATCAAATCACAGAACACTTCTCAAAGTGAGCCCCAAAACAAAGCTACACATCAGGGCTTATATAGCCTTCTCCTGGCTCAGAGAATGTAACAACCTTATTGGCCCACTGGCCAATCAAAAAGTATCTACTGAAAAACAAGCCTCCCACCCCAGGCTCCAGGTGCACTTTAGCCTAGGGGCAGGGAAGATCTTTAAAATTTACATTCCCATTACAACATTATTAAACACTAATAACTAATTAATGATGTTGAATTGCTATTAACTCAAGAAATGTCCAAATAAACTTTTGTATAGAAAGTCAGCATTAAAGATCACCTTCCCATAGATGGGAAAAATTTGGGTGAATTGTTTAATTTGCGCTGAGGTTCACTGAAGTGAATTGTACTGATTGTGGAGCCCCCTCAGAACCCATAGCTTATCATATTTATTTCCAAGGCATTTAGGTTCACATGAAAAGGACTTTTGTAAGCCAACCCACCACCCCACCACCCATAAAATACATCGGAGTAAAAATTATAACTCTGGGTCTCCTAAGAAGCAGTTCTTTAATGAACCAAATTTGTTGGATTTTGTTTTTATTTTCTATCTGAGAATGGCTGTAATAGTTTGAGGTATGTTTAATATTTAGTACTTTAATGGGTACTTGGGATAATATATGCTTATAGTAAATCTCAATAAAAGAGAAACTTCAGGAAAAGTGTATTGCTCATACTTGAGTCCCCTCTACAGGAGGCACAGACATTTCTTTCAAATCAGAACTAATATTTAATTCTCCTACATTAAAAAAATGCCCACTTACAAAAATCTCTGTGGATTTCTAACTTCAAAATAACACTTTTGGTGCTTATCACAGTGTCTGGCTCATAGCAAATGTTGCTTATTAAATGCTTGTTGACACATCTGAAATTAAAGGTTTCCTTTTAAATATATGAAGTGAAAAATTATGAAATTTATTTCCTTTATATATCTTAGTGTGATTGCTCTGGGTTTAGGTTAGATATCATACTTCCTACTATTCCTATTATTTTATATAAATATTAATATTTATTCATATATATCCTTATAATATCTTGGTGGATAAGTACATAAGATACATATTTTCTTAGTTGTACTTATCCTATGGGGCATCTCTCTAGTAATATTACTGACTTTCTATAAAAATTCCTACTTACAAATGTATTGAGTTAATGTCAATTCAGTCTGTTTACTTATTGGGTTTTTGATAGGTCAATTCGCCCTTAATCTTTATGAAGTTTGCTGCCCTGTAGCAGGGTCAAATACATATTACACATCCTTAATTCAGGATGGTTAGTGAAAGCCATATTTTAATACATTCCAGTGCCAAGGAATCAATTGAAGTCATCATCATCATCATCATCATCATCATCATCATCATCATCATCATCATCACAGTTAACAGAGACGTACTTCAAAGGTTGGCCTTGGAGTCAAGAAGATATGCGTTTAAGTACCACACCTTGCTCCTTACTCATTTTGACTATGTAACCATGGACAAGTCATTTTACGTCTTAGTACTTCTTAGGAGCAGTAGCTGTTGTGGGAGGAGGAGGAGGAGGACCAGGAGGAGGAGGGGTGATGGTGGTGGTAGTAGTAATGTCTACCATTTATGTACTGCTTTAAGGTTTTGAAAGCACTTTATATATCTTATCTCATTTGATCCCTGTAATGACCTTGTAGGGTAGTATCATCCAATTTAAATATTCACTTATTTTATCCTTACTTAGCAAGGTATATTATCTTTATTTTATGGATAAGTGAATCTCTCAGATTTATACAAGTCAACTGAAATGGTTCTAACCAAAATTAAATAGTCTAAAGTCTTTTTCTAAGCCCTTATGCTTCCTGACATTTGTATAACCTCTGATACTGTCAATTCTTCTCTTTTTTCCTCTAGGTTTTCTCTAGATTTTTCTTTTCCTGGTTCTCTTTCTATCTATCTAACTCTTCTCACTTCCCCTTGCTGGATCTTCATCCAAGGTTCTCTCCTGGTTCCTCTTCTCTTCTCTCTCTAGACTCTTTTGCTTGAAATCTGGCCAGTTCCCATAGATTCAATTATCGTTTCTATGCTTATGATTCTCAGATCCATTTATTTAACCCTAACTTCTCTCCCCACCTAAAGTCTCATACCTCTATTTCACATGTAGATATTTTAAACTCAGTATATATAAAACTGAACTCATGACATTTCCCCAAAGATTCCTTACCTCTTCTTAACTTCCCCATTACTCTTACACTCAAAATCTAAGTGTCATCCTAGACTTCTCTCTTTCATTACCCACATCCAATTTCTTGCCAAGTTCTATTGATTGTATCTTCATTAGATCTCTCATATATTCCGCTTTCTTTTCTTTGACACTATCACTCAGGTTCAAGCCCTCATCCCTCATTCCTGGCTTATGAAGTTTTCTGATTATTGTACATGCCTCATGTTTTTTTTTTCCCTACTCCAGTCCATCAGTTATCAAGGTGATCTTCCTAAAGCACAGATTTAATCCTGTCAACCCCCCTTATACCCCACCATTCAATAAACTGTAGGGACAACTTTGTGTCTCCAGGATCAAATATAAAGACCTCATTTGAGCTTTTGAAGGCCTTCATCACTGGTCTCCTACCTACTTTATCAGTCTTTTTACACCTTATTCCCTTATATATACTCCATCATCCAATGAAATGGACCCCTGTTCTGTTCCTGATGCAAAACAACTCATGTCCCCATGCCGTGCATTTTCACCACATGTCTCCCATAATTAGGATTCCTTCCGTCTTCATCTCTACCTCCAAGTCTTAGTTTAAAATAGAAAACTTTTCTAGCTCCCATTTCAAAAATCTTTGAAATACATTGTGTGCAATATATATGTGTGTGTGTGTGTGTGTGTGTGTGTGTGTGTATGTGTGTGTGTTTGTGTGTGTGTTTTCCACTAATTTGTAAAAAAAGATTTTTGTTACATTCTTTTAAAAATAATTTTGAGTTCTCTATGCTCACCCTTTCTCAACTCTCATTGAGAAGGCAAGCAATTTGACATAGATTATGCATGTGCAAAACATATTTCCAAATTAATTAAATTGCAAAAAAAAAAGAAAAAACACAGACCAAAACAAGCGTAATAAAGACAGTTTTAAAAAGTATGCTTTTATGTGCATTTAGACTTCATCAGCTCTTCCTCTGTGGCTGGATAGCATTTTTCATCATAAGTCTTTTGAAATTGTCTTAGAACATTGTATTGTTGAGAATAGCTAAGTCATACAGTTGATCATCACATAATATTGCTGCCACATACCATAAGAAAAATGCGTGTTATCTTTTATTCCCATTCAATTTTCTCCATAGGTGTATAATATCTAACTTTTCTAAAATCTATTAATCTCCTTCATTTCTTTTCTTTTAGATTTATCTAGTTATGTGAGAGGAAATTTGAGGTCCCCTATTAGCATAGTTTTACTGTCTATTTGCTCCAGTAACTCATTTAACTTTTCCTTTATTAATTTGAATCCTATACCATTTGGTGTGTATATTTTTAAGGGCATTTACATAGCACAGTGGACAGAGTGCTGGGCCTAGATCAGGAAGACTTCTTCGTAAGTTGAAATCTGATTTGAAACACTAACTAGCTACATGACCCTGGGCAAGTCACTTAACTCTGCTTGTCTCAGTTTCTTCACCTGTAAAATGAGCTAGAGAAAGAAATGGCAAACCACTCTCGTATTTTTGGCAAGAAAACCCCAAATGGGGTTGGAGAGGTGGTGCAATGAATAGAACAATGGCCCTGGAGTCAGGAGGACCTGAGTTCAAATCCAGCCTGAGACACTTAACACTTATTAGCCATGTGACCTACTTCAAAGCTCAGTGTTCTATATCTACTGCACTACCTAGCTGCTCTCAGTGAAAAAGCAATTATCCTAAAATGGATTTGTCTAGACTTAGATATGTCCTACTAAATTTTATCAGCCTAGAGATCCTGCACCTTTTCGTTGCATCCTCTTGCAGCAAAGGGGAACAGTCAATAGCAAATTGTTTCAGAGCTCTTAAAGAAGACAAATATCAACAAAAGGATTGATCCAAGCATGACCCATTTTACCAGAAAACAATGAGTGTTGTTGAGACAGTATGGAACCTGGGTTAAATATGTCTCAATGCAGAACATTTTTTCTTCTCCTGAGAAATCTGAGCATTTGAAAGCCAAATTTTCTGTTCAGCTATATTTTGTTGTTTTCCCCATCAGGAATGCTTGAAAGTCTTATATTTTGTAAGTTATTCATTTTCTCTTTGAACTTTATTTAGTAGGTTATTCATGGTTGTAATCCCAGTGCTTCTGTTTTCTAGAACAGGATATTCCAAACCCTCTCTTCGTTAATTGTGGTGGCTGCTAAATCTTGAGTAATCCTGACCTTGACATCACAGTATATGAATTGTTTCTTTTGGACTGCTTAAAGTATTTTCTCTTTGACCTTGGAGCCCTGGAATTTGGGTATGATGTTTTTAGGAGTTTTCATTTTTAAATTGTTTTCAGATGCTAATCATTTTTATTTCTATCTTGCAATCTACTTTTCAGATATTGGCATAGTTTTCCTTGATAATTTCTTGAAATATGATGCCTGGGCTGTTTCTTTGATCATGGCTTTTATTAATTGTTAAAATATCTTGCCTTAATTATGAGATACTTCACATTTTCTTCCATTTTTTCATTCTTTTGACTTTATTTTGTTTCTTGATATCTTATGGAGTACTCCAATTATCCAACTCTAATTTTTGAGGAATTCTTAGCTTCAGTGAGCTTTTGTACCTTTTTTTTTTCAAGTTCACCAATTCTGCTTGAAGGAATCATTTTTATCACTAAATTTTCATACTTTTTGCAATTGGGCAATTCTGTTTTTTAAATGCTATTTTACTCAGTATTTTTTGCCTCTTTTATTAAGCTGTTAATTATATTTCTCCCCAAATTTTCTTCCTTTGAATGCATTTTTTAATCTAACATTTCTTCTACCACTATTATTTGATTTGGAAAATCTATTTTTAATTTTTTCAAGGAATATTTGTTTGAATTGTATCCAATTTACATTTTTCTTTGGGACTTTGCTTGTAGCTATTTTTATTTCATTGTTCTCTGTTTGTTTGTTTTTATCTTTCCTATCATCATATGTAAAGCCACACATGAGCAGCTTTCCAGAGGACTGCTGCTGTGAACAGCTTTCAATGTTCTGATTACATAGTATAGTGAGCACTCTATTCAATAACAAATCAGAGCAAAACATTCACAGAAAATCAAGATACAACATTCACAATATTATAACTTATCACAGAAAATCAAAATACAGCATTTACAACTTATCACAAAAAATGGCCACATAGTTTTCACCATAGTGGTCACATAGTTTTGAATAAAGTACAATCATTTAGTCAATGAATCACTTAGTAACTCAGTCATTCAATCAACTCAATCATTCTATCATCCTTAAGGAGATTTGCCTCCTTAAGGGTCACAAAATACAATAGTCAAAGTTCTCCATTCATGGGGCACACTAAGTTACACATCAGTCACTATTTAGTCATCATTTACTATTCATTCATCAGAAAATACACAGGCCATCCACTCCTCTGTCACAAGTAAATCATAGTCTTCTCAGTCAGTACACAGTATCCAAGTAAAGTCTCCCTTCAGCTTGACTCACGATAGGCTCTCACATTCCCTGGATCCCCTTCCATGGTCCCAGCTCCTACCTGGATTCACCAAACTGTCACCTGAGTTCAAAGGCAGACAGCTCCCAGTTTCTTGTCCAGCTCTCCATGTAGTTCTTCTTCCATGCTGAAGCTCACAGTGTCCAGTCCACTTTAGATCTTCCACAGTCTCTATTCCCAGGAAGTCAAGGCTTAATAAAGCCACCAACAAACAAAATACCAGCACCATAGTCATGCTTCCTCAGTCTTCTGCAGCTCAGGCTGGTCCTCAAAAATCCATTTAACAGCTCATTAGGAGCTTCTCAGCAGCTCCAACTGGCCCTCGGACTCAGCAGAAGTTTTAGCTGGTTCCCAGAATCAAAATCACTTCATCCAAGTTCTCAAAATAAAAATCATTCTCTCCTGTCTGAGACTCTCTTCCTCAGCCTCCAGAACCTGGCTCCATGAAGATCTGTCTGACCCAGCAGGGGCTTCTCCTTATATACACATGGCATTAGCTTCTTCCTGTTTAAACCATTTCCTGTTTCAACCTCTTCCTGTTACATAAGCAACAGGGAATCATACCCTCTGTTTCTTATACAGAGGCTTGATTAACTACTAAGTGCTAAGTACCTGTTAGATTTGCCAATACAAAGGGATAAAATTACATTAGTATTGCACCATAGTAGAATTTTATTATATTTGCTTTTTTTGTTTATTTATTTTTTAATCTAATTTCTTGATTTTGAATTTTATGTTAATGTTGGCCTCTGTTTCCATCATGGGTGTATGGGATTTGGTGTGTGGTTTCTCAGACTATTCACTAAAGCATAAGAAGCCTTAGGACTGAGTTTCAGTTTCCTAGAAATAACATGACTTAGGAAAAATGAAACTTTAGATATCCTCCGGCATAACCTGTTTCATCTTTACCTCTAGTCAGCCCACTATCACTCCATGTAATATATTAGGAAAAGTAACCACAATAGGCAATTATAATTAAAAGCTTTGCATCGGTAGTAATGTATGAGAGGGGTGAGTGGTCTTCTGCTTATATAACCCAGTTTTTACTTCTGTACTCTGGCCTCCTCTCTCTGGGCATAATTCCAGTGACTAGACCACCCATTTCTCACGAGATTCTAATAAAACTTTCTACTTTCACTTTGAGGTCTCCAAGTAGTCAATTTGGCTTAGGGTCTCCATATCCCACACATGGGGATTGGAAGCACTTTTTTTTCAGAATGCTATTTTATACTGTTGTTTTCAGAGCTGGTTCTGGAAGTGTGAGAGTTTTCAGTGTTTTCAAAGTGTATGATCTGTGGAGAGTTGTAGTCACACCTATCCTGGTGTGTACTCTGGTCCTTACCCCATAAGGGCCCATAATTCCTTGAAATTGCAAACAATACTATTTCCCAAAACTCACAGTCCCCTTAGGACTCAAATTGATACCGCTCTTCAGGAGCCCTCTTCTCTTGGAACTGAAAGTGATACTGTTCTTCAGGGTCCCTGACCACTTGCCACCAAAAGGGATATAGCTACTCAGGACTTCCACTACAAAAGTGCAACTCTCTAACCTTGATCCAGGGGACAACTAGGGGGTACAGAGCATATAGTACCAACCCTGGAGTCAGGAGGACCTGAATTCAAATCCAACCTCAAATACTTGCCATTTATGACAGTAGGCAAGTCACTTAATCCCAATTGCCATGAGGGGAAAAAACAAACAAACTATGATCCAGAAGTGGGTATAGGCAATGGATTCACCAAACAACATCTGGTCTTCTGTCCAGTGATAATACAGGGGTCTCCTAAAATCTCTTTTGACCAGTTGCTAGGTCCATTTACCATGTCTGGCTTTTGAGCTTCTGAAATTGTTACTGTTTCTGTTCTACCATCTAGTCTCAGGTGTTTCATCCACATGGGATGCAGTCCAGCCTTCATTCCTAGGTCACAGATCTCTCTTCCAACCTCTTAAATTGTCTTGGTGATTCACTCTGATCTTTTGTTGACTTTGCCACTCAAGAATTTGATTTGAGGAATTCTTTCAAAGTGATTTGGAGGGGAATGTTGGGAAAGCTCAGCTGAATATTTTCTCTACTCTGCCTTCTTGGCTCTGCCCTCAGAAGTCTAACTTCTGTATCTGTTGAGCTCCTTTGCCATAGTTTTGTATTCTTGACAGAAGGATCATATGGTAGAGATAAGAACTGAATCCAGAATTTAATAGTACACATGATATATTTCACTTAACTTTGACTAATTTCTGGTCAAAACAGAATTACATTTGTTACCTACTTACCATCATGGGTTTTTAGTGACTTCTAATTTATGGCATTTGGTGTCGAACTGAGGGCCAATCCATATATCCAATGGATTTACCTAGGGAAAGGGTGCCCTTGCCAGCATATGGGGATGAAGAAAATGTCTTTGAAACTTTTATAATGGCTTTGAATACTTCTGTAATGTAATAATAAAACAATATTTTATTTTAGTTTTGCAAATTAATTTACATAAATTATTTCGTTTGATGATCACATCAAGTTGAGAGACAGATACTAATAATACTATTCCCATTTTAATGGAATTTGAAGAGGACCAAGAATGTTTCCATGTCACCAAATACTTTCTCTTTCCTGGATTATATTATGGATTAGGAAATTATAATTCCTTTACCCTCATTTTTATATATGTAACTTCAGTACCTAGAGTAGTGCAGGGAAAGAAGTAGACATTAATAAATACTTATTGATTGATTGATAAAGGGAGATTTAAATAAAACAAATAAATATATGGTAAACATTGATCTCTGGAAGAAATGTGCAAGTGTTCCATCAATATATCTGCTAAATCATAGTAATATGCTCTTAAACTTTTAGAGTATGGTTGTCAACTTAATCTATTTTATTTTACTTTCAAAACTTTGTAATATATTTGATATTTAACTTGACCATTCCTTTGTAAATCTTTTTTGAAAAAAAAGTTACACTTTATGCCTGTGTCTTTGTTTTTTAATGTTTTTCTCTCTGTTTAATGAAATTTATATCCCCATTAAGGTAGAAACTCTGAAGTACATTTTGGTCAAATCCACAGGGTTATGAAAACCCCAAATAGAATGATGACATGGACACATTTGTAAATACTAGTAACAACAGAAGAATCATTTTTATCTACATCTTTTTCATATTACCATCATCAGGAAATGAAATCTTGGGACTTTAAGCATCTAAATGTTAACCATGCTTATATAAGAAATTTTCTATAACTACTTCAGAGAAAGATATAATTTCTATTATTCTCAAAATGAGACCTCAATTAAAAAAAACAATTTCCTGAATGGAAACATATCAGCCACTTTAGTCAAATTACCCTGAGAATTCCTTTATTCCTGACTTGTACTGCAAAGCTCTATGAAACCAGTCGTGTGGAACCACAGAATCAAAGGGTTGAAGATAATGAAGTTATTGAAGGTGTAAAGCAATATTGTCCTATCAAATTATGTTATTCAGATAGGCTCATGATCTCAATCCAAATGACAGTCTCACAGATCTTTTCCTTTTATCTTTGGACTTGTATTTGAAGAAATTTCTATATAGGAAGAAAATAAATTGGTCATACTGATTAAGCAACTACTCTTCAGTGACACAAAAAGGAAGCATGACTTAGCTGAAAGTCATGAAAACCTGTATTCCTATCCCAGTTCTGTCATTAACTTGCTGTATAAATGTGTGCAAGTGACTTACTGCTTCAGTTTCCTCATCTGGAAAATGAGGAAAGAAATAAGCATTTATCAAGCACCTACCATATGGCAAGCACTATACTAAATGCTTTACAAATATTTTCTCATTTGATCCTCACAGCACCTCTGGGAGGTAAGTTGCTAATATTACTTCTATTTTACATTTGAGGAAACTGAGGCAAACAGAAGGTAAGTGCCCTGCCCAGGGCATCACAACTAGGTTGTCTGGAGCCAGATTTGAAATCAGGTTTTCATGACTCTAGGTCTAGTTCTCTACCCATTACACTACCTCACTGTCTCAGTAAGAGAAATTACATCTATTTTAGGTATCAAAGATTGTTGTATGAGTAAAATGAGATAATGCTGTTAGCGATCCATTTTTTATGATAGTACAATTAGTGGTAGCAAAAAAAAAAAACTAGAAAAAAATGGATGCCCACTGGTTGGGGAATGGTTGAACATATTATGGAATATGAATGTAAAGGGATATTATTTAACTTTAAGAATTGGTGCTGAGAGAGGAAGCCTGGGATACTCGATAAGGAGTTGGCCTTAAGTTTCAACTTCTGTTTCTGACACATATATTATGTCACACTAAACAAGTAGCTTAATATCTTAGTGCCTCAGGCAACTCTCTAAGGTAAAGCCATAGAAGAGGTTTTGATCCTCATTAGTAGAGGGGATTTCCTCATCTCCAAGATCATTTTATCCACAAAAATAATTTGTAGGGTTTTTTAGGTGATGAAATGAAAGCTTTTTTTCTAATGAAAGAACATATATCAATCAATAAAGAGCTAGAGTCTAAGGCCCAATTTGAACTCCAGGCTCCTGGTCTCCCTGACTCTAGGCCCAGTGCTCTATCTAATACATCACCAAATTTCTTGCTTATCAGAGTGAAAACATTGGTGGCAGTGAGTTCATCTGGAAATGATAATGTAAAAAAGTATTGCTAAAAGCAGTATTTAACAGTAAAGTTCAATAAGCAGAACCAAAAACGCAATAATTATAATAGTGCAAAGAGGAATAAAATATTAAAATGGAACTAATATCAAGAAATTATAATGACCAGTCTTGAGAGAGGAGAAGAATTTTTTTTTAAATGTGCCATTCTTTTTGTGGAAAGCTTAGTCTGCAGGTACACAATGGTACATTCACTGCTATGTGATCACCATGATGATTGATTTTGATTAATTAGTTTTCTTTTCTTATGTGGGAGAAGGAAAGAAGCACTTACATAGTGCCTACTATGTTGCAGCACTGTGCTAAGCACCTTAGGGATAGATCCTATCTGATTTGAGCCTCACAAAAACCCTGCAAGGAAGATGTCATTATTGTCTCAATTTTACAGTTAAGGAAATTGAGGCAAACAGAGGTCAAATGACTTGCTCAGGTTCACACAGATAGTAAGTGTCTAAGGCCAGATTTGAACTTGGGTCATTCTGACTTCAAGCCCAGTACCTCTATCCAATATACCACAAAGTTACCAGCTTATAAGACTGAGAGCATTGGTGGCAGTGCTTTTATCTGGAAATGATGTAAAAAGGCATTGATAAAATATTGCTAAAAAGCATGACAATATGATTTTTCTCCATTCCAAAATATTTCCTACACAGCTTCCAAATTGATTTTTTTCTAACAAACTGAAGTGCCTTTGTCTCTGAACTACTAAACTACCTGTTGCCTCTAGGATCAAATAAAAACTCTTGTTTAACATTTAAAACTATTTAGTGGACCCACTTGCCATTTCTTATTCAAAATGCTCCATCACCTGTCACCCTGACTTTACACTGGCCCATTCCTGGAATGTTCCACTGCCTGATTTTTATCTCCTAGAATGCCTGGCTTCCTTTAAGGCTCACCTCAACTGTTCTCTTTCTAAAGATCTTTCTAGATTGTTTGTTTTCTGCTGTCCCAGTTACTTTAAATGGCACTGTAGACAATATAAAATAGGTTGGAATCTACCTGCTAAGACAAATTGAAGAACAGAATTATAAAATACTTTTCACATAGAGTCAGATCTGAACAATTTGAAAAAAAAATACTAGTTCCTTATGATAGGCAAAGCCAGTATAATAAAAATAACAATTCTACCTAAATTAATTTACTTATTCAGTGTCATACAATTCAAAAAATTAAAAAATATTTTATAGAATTAGAAAAAAATCATAAAATATCTCTGGAAGAACAAAAGGTCAAGAATATCAGGGGAATTAATGAAAACATGTGAAAGAAGGTGACCTAGATGTCTCAAATTTCAAATTGTATTATCAAGTTATAAAAATAATCTGGTTTCGGCTAAAAAATAGAGTAGTTGATCATTAAAATGAAGTAGGTACACAATACACAATAGAAAATGGCCACAATAATCTATTCTTTGATAAACACAAACAGCCAAGTTTTCAGGACAAGAATTAACCACTTGACAAAAAAAATGCTTGGAAAACTGGAAAGCAGTTTGGCAGAATCTAAGTATAAGCCCATATTTCACACCATACATCAAGATACAGTCAAAATGAGTACATTATTTAAACATAAAAAGTGATAACATAAGCAAATTAGCAGAGTATTGGAATAGTTTCATGTCAGATCTATTGATACAAGAATAATTCGGGACCACAACAGATATGAAATGTAAAGTGAATAATTTTAATTATAAAAATTTAATTTTTTCCAGAAATGAAACCAATGCAGCCAAGATTATCTGGAAAGTAGAGAGCTGGGAAAATTTTTTTTTAATAGAAACTGTCTCTGATAAAGGGCTCATTCTCAAATATATAGAGAATTGAGTAAAATTTTTAAATTGAAAAGCTTCTGTAGAAGCAAAAACAATGTAACCAAGATTAAGAAGGAGGTGGGAAATTGGGAAATAATTTTTACAACCTATGTCTCTGATAAAGGACTCATTTCCAAAACATACAGAGAATTGAGTCAAATCTATAAGAATACAAGACATTCCCAAACTGATAAATGGTCAAAGGATATGAACAGGCAGTTTTCAGAGGAAGAAATTAAAGATATCTATAAGCATATGAAGAAATGCTCTAAATCACTACTGATTAGACAAATGCAAATCAAAGCAACTCTGAGGTACCACATCTCACCAGTCAGATTGGCTAAGATGACAAAACAGGAAAATGACAAATGCTGGAGAGGTTGTGGGCAAATTGGAACACTAATGCATTGCTGGTGGAGTTGTGAACTGATCCAACCTTTCTGGAGAGCAATTTGGAATTATGCCCAAAGGGCTATAAATAATTTCATACCCTTTGACCCAGCAATACCACTTCTAGGGTTATATCCCAAAGAAATCATAGAAGTGGGAGGAAGACCCATATGTACAAAAATATTTATAGCAGCTCCTTTGTGGTGGCAAAGAATTGGAAATTAAGGGGATACCCATCAATTGGGGAATGGCTGAACAAGTGGTATATGCACATAATGGAATACTATTGTGCTATAAGAAACAAGGAGCAGAGGGACTTCATATTTACCTGGAGAGGCTTATATGAACTGATACTGAATAAGAAGAGTAGAGCCAGGAGAAATTTGTACACAATTACAGACACAACTTATGTGTGATGACCAGCTTTGATAGACTGGACTCTTCTCAGCAATGCAGTGATATGTCAGTCCCAAAAGACTCACGATGGAGAGAGATGTCTACATGCTGAGAAAGAACTAGAAAGAACTGAGTATGAATACAGATTAAAGCAAACTACTTGATCTTTTTCTTTTTCTTGTTTGGTTTTGTTTCCTCTTTACCTTTTTTCATTCCATCTGATATGAACCATCCTTATAACCTGACTAATGTCTAATGTGAAAGTATTTGCAGATCCTATACTTGATTGTATGTCATCATGGGGGGGAGGGGAGGAAAGGAGAGAAAATTTGAAACTCAAGGAATTGTGGAATTGAATCTTATAAGCTAAAAGTAAACAAAAAAATTAATAAAGACAAAAAAAAAAGAATACACAACCCAATTGACAAATGGTCAAAGGATATGAAGTCAGTTTTCAAATGAAGAAATCAAGGCTATCATCATATGAAAAGAAAATTCTCTAAGTTTATTGATTATAGAAATGCAAATCAAAACAACTGTACATTAACACTTTACATATTTCTCAGATTGTATAATGTGACAAAAAAGAAAAATGAGATATATTGCAAGGGATGTAGGAAAATTGGGACATGTATGTACAGATGGTAGAGCTATGAACTGATCCAACTATTTTGGAGAGCAATTAAAATCTCTGCCCAAAGGGCAATCAAGCTATGCATACTCTGATCCAGCAATAACACTAGATATGTATCTCAAAGAGATTTAAAAAAATGAATAAGGATATTTTTATAGAAAAAAAATATGGCAACTCTTTTGGTGGAAGCAAAGAATTGGAAATTGAGGAGATGTCCATCAATTGGGTAATGGCTGAACATGTAGTATATGATTGTGATGGAATATTGTGCTATAAGAAATGATGAGCAGGATGATTTCAGAAAAACCTGGGTAGACTTCTATGAACTGATGCAGTGTGAAGTGAGCATAATCAAGACAATATTGTTCAGGTTAACAGCAATATTTTATAATGATCATTTGTGAATGGCACAGCTATTCTCAGCAATATAATGATCCAAGACAATTTCAAAGGATCCATGATGAAAATACTATCCATCTCCAAAGAAAAAATTGATAGAGTCTGAATGCAGATAGAAGCATGCTATTTTCTTTCACATTACTAATATGAAAATATGTTTTACATGATCGCACATGTATAATGTGTATCAAATGCTCACTTTCTCACGGAAAGAAGGGGTGAAATGGAGAAAATTTGGAGCTCAAATTTTTTTTAAAAGGAATGTTGGAAATTGTTTTATGTGTAATTAGAAAAATAAGATATTATTTAACATTTTTTTAAATAAATGCTTTTTTTTTACACCTGACTGTGTAATCTAACTTTCTGTGCTTAAATTTAAATATGCAGCGTGTCTGATCTTGAAATTGGCGTCAAATAGAGAAATGAATTTGCAATGTAACAATTTGACAAATTTTCCCTATCACATCTTTACTAAATTCTTCCCTACAACTTTGTTCAGGTTGGTTTTCCTAATGTTCTGTGTTGCCCTTTGTCAGAAGTGGAGGAGGTAATGTTGTGTGTGTGTGTGTGTGTGATAGACTCTCCATATTTATAAAAGACCCACGTATAGTAAGAATGCTGTCTGTCTGTGGCTAAAAGGGAGGTAGAATATATACCTCTACTTTATTTTCCCTCCACCCTTCTCCAACTCAAACTTTCATTCCTTCCAGAAGGGGAAGTAAGGGCGTTGGGACCTCTGCTCTCCTCAGAGAAGAGGTGGCATCAGAGTAGAATTTTATATGCTCCCAAAAATATTATTAGTAGAGGGGGATATGATTTGGTTGGAGTCAACTTTTGATCACTTTGCTATTTGAGGGGCAAGAGAAAGTCCAGTTTCTATATCTAAGGTTTGATCCCTTTCTCACTTAATATCATTATAATACCTCTACAATAAACACAAATAGAGAATAGCAAGGAAATCCGTTTATACTCATCAATAGTAAAACAGAAATAAAAGAAGGTATACATAGGATAATAGATTCCAAACAATACAGAGTTAAGGAATTCTCACACTGGGAATGAAATAACTATTTTCAATCAAGAGAAAGTGTCTAGATCTCCCCCAAGGGGAAATTCTTCCTGAAATCCCTAGAGTAGTAAACTGGGAAGAGGTATATGATGGAGACTTCCTATTCTTCTCATGTCTTTCCATGGTCTTTTCCTTTAAAAACTTGAAGGGAGAATGGCCTCTTCCTTCTCTTTTGAACTTGGAAGCCAGGAGTCAGGGGTGTCCAAAGCCACTCACTCACTTGATCAAGACTCAAAGCTTGATGATGTCCTGCAGAGTTCCAGAGAGTAGACTCAAATTGGAGACTCTTGGAAAAGACTGTCAAAGGTTGTAATTCTCTCACCTCTGACTAATTGTCCCTTATCTCTCATGAATGGCGAGGCATTCATCTCCATCAATAAGGAAAGAGTCCCATACCAATGGGGTTTAGGATAGAGTTTATATGCATTTGTTTTGGCTAAGACATACACTATACAAAAGTGTGGACTAGCAGTGTATCATAGTGTACTAATCAACCAGGTATTGGAGTGAATAGAATTCTGGAACTAGAGTAAGGAAGGGTTAAGTTCAAATCCAGTCTGAGACACTTAAAAACTGTATGACTTTAGAAAAGTCATTTAATCTCTGACTGTCTCAGTTTCCTATCCTGTAAAATGGGGGTGATAATAGCACCTATTTTCTGGAGTTCCTGTGAGGAACAAATGAGATACTATTAGTAAAAGTCTTAGCATAGTGCCTGACATGTACAATGTATTTCTTTCTTGAATAAGGGTCTAGGTTCTACACTTGCAAATTGTGTTCTTGTAGGCTTAACTTCTCAAAACCTCAATTTCATCATCTCTAAGATTCATGAGACTAGATACAATTAACAACTGTTTGTACAATTTCCATTATGTATCAGGACCTATACTAGGTACTGGTGAAAATGATAGGGGCTAGACCTGTGATTACAGGCACTGTTAAAATAAGGATGAAATCAAAAGAATCCCTCATCTCCAAAAATTTATATTCCACCAGTATGCAAAGAGGTAAGTAAATATAAGATCCACATGTAGTAAAATCAAAACAATTTAGATGGAGTGCAGCAGGAACTCCTGGAACAATTTTTAAAAAGGCATCTTAAAGAAGGTAGAAGTTGAGCTGAGGTTTAAAAGGAAATAGGGGTTCCAAGAGGCATAGGTAAGGATTGAAGAACATTCCTTGCATTCATGGGGGACAGCCCTAGTCAGGTCACAGAGAAAGAAAATGTCATGTAGTGTATGGGGAATGGGGAATAAGACAGTTTGGCTAGAATGTATGAGAAAATCTTCATAGGTTGTGTATTTGAAGCCATTTCACTTTGTTAGGATATGCCAATGCATATGTACCACTGATAAAGCCTTTGAAAATTCAAGGTCAGGGGGCAGCCAGGTAGCACAGCAAGTAAGAGCACCAGCCCCAGAGTTGGGATAACCTGGGATTGAATCTGGGCTCAGACACTTAGCACCCACCCAGAAACACCTGACCGTGTAACCTTGAGCAAGTTACTTAACTCCAATTGTTTTAAAAAAAAAAAAGAAAATTCAAGGTCAGCTCCGTACCACAGTCACATGGGACCTGCATAAAAGGAACTGAAACTTACAGCACAATATAGTGGAAAGCATACTGGATAGACAAAAGACCTGGATTCTAGGCCCAGAACGACTAAGACTACTTACTTTTTTGCGTTGGACAAGTCAGTTAACCTCTCTGGGACTTCAGCTTTCTTATCTGTAAAATAAGTTGGATAAGGTGTATGTATATGTGTATGTATCTCATTTACATATGTGTATATTTGTATGCTATATGCACACAACTGTGTGTGTGCATGTACACGTGTGTATATATGCATGTGTATATATGTGTATGGTGTGGATATGTACGTGTTTCTCTTGAATGAGAGATGCTCAGAAGAGTTGATTTTTTTTTTTTTTGCCTTTTTGGAGGGCAGTTGGGTTAAGTAACTTGCCCAAGGTTACACGCCTAGGTTTTGTGTGTGTGTGTGTGTGTGTGTGTGTGTGTGTGTGTGTTGTGTCTGATGCCGGATCCAAACCCAGGTCCTCCTGACTCTGGAGCCAGCGTTTTACTCACTGTGCCACCTAGCCACCCTGGAGTTGAATATTTTTTAAACCAGGATATACTGCTTGATTGAATAAGATGATGGAGGAAAGGGAAGAATTATGATTTCTAGGCTGGCAGATGGGGAAAAGTAAATAATTCATTTAATTAAATGATGTCAGTGGAAAAGATGTTTCACCTGGATACAATTCTTATTATTATTACAATTATCCGGTGTATAATAAATTTACTCAAATAAATCTGGTAATCTAATATATAATGTCTTACCCCTGTCAGATGTATATTATTGATTACAGATGAATATAAATGATTATTGAATTTCAGCAAAATACTTATATTTTTTAAAAATATATAGAAAATAGTAACAGAAAATGTGGCTCTTATTAATTATAATTAATTATAATTCTCTGCCATGGATTTTTTTTCTTTCCACTTTGAAGGAAGAACAAGTTTATCTGAATGGGCTTATAAAGGTTTTCAGTGCAGGTCAAATCTATTATGTAAAATGTTTCAAGCTTTCTTCATTCAAAACAATTGATCAAGCCATTCACTGAGCTAGGTGTTGGTCATATAATAAAGAAATCAGATAGGTGACCCTGCCCCCAGGTAATTAAAAGTCTAACACAGGAGCTTATATGCATTACTTTAGTTCATCATCTGAAATTAAAAAAAAAAAACCTCATCCACTTAAACCTGGGAAAGGGATGGTTACAACCAGATTGGCTGTAAGATAATGAATTTTTTGACCATAGAAAGTCATGCTAATAATAACACAGTGCTTTAAGGTTTGAAAAGTACTTTGTAAATATTTGATTTGATTTGCACAACAAACCTATAAGGTCACTCCTATTATTATCCTTATTTAAAAGATAATAAAACTGAGGGAGGTAGAAGTCAGGGTAACTTTTTTTTACAGGGTAATATAACTACTAAATACCGAGACTCTATTTGTACTGAGTTCTTTATTCCATGTCCAGCACTCTACATACTACACCACCTAGCTGCCACAAGACCTACACTAAATCACAAAGAAGTTGCAGTCTGTATCAGCAGAGAAGAGTAATCACACTATTGAAATAACAGGTCAGGAAAGCTTTAGATCCTAATGTAAGGGGGAAAGGGATACAGATACAATCCCCTTTGTGGAAAAGGCTGGGGAGCCTGCTTCCCTTCTTCCAACAAGGTTTGACAATGTGTGTGGAAGTGCCCTGGAGAAACTTAGGACATGTATAGACATCCCACACCTGGTTTTGGTCTCCAAAATATATGGTCAAGAAGATTCTCTTTAATTGGCTATGGAAACAGAACTGAGATGCATCCAAAAAGTTACTAGTAAGCTAGAACAAATATTCTTCCTGAGGACTTCACTCACATTTGCTGGTGTTGATCAAGGAGAATGAACCACATAGGGTCTCCAGATGAGTAAGGTGCCTGGGGCCCTCTCTCAACTGGAGCTAGCATGAAGCTAAGAGACTTTAGATTTTTTATTACTACTGTTTTGTGTCCATTCCTTCTTGCTTCTAAGTGAAGAAGATTGAGGATGGCTATGACCTTGGGACCTTGTGAGCTCCTAAAGGCCAGGAGAACAAGTCACAGGAATTCCAAGAGAAGAATCTCTCCCGGGTTTAGTGACCAGTTATGCCAGAACAACCTAGTGCTAGATAAACCATGAACTCATCTAGCAACAATACCATATTTAGAAGTAAACTTAGGATGGAAAAAAAAAAGCTATATAGAACTTGAATTAAATGTAAGCCCACTCTTCTCAGGGACTGGGATGGTACAGGAAACACTTTATCTCCCAAGTCTTGGAAAGTGAGGGGAATGTTTGAATTTTTAATTAATCAGTTAATGTCCCATTCCTCTAATGCAGTTCTGCCTGACAGTGATATGGAAGTGACCTTTCGTTTTCAAAGGTTTTATCAGTGGTACATATTCATTGACAAACCCTAACAACTTGGAATGGCTTCAAATACACACCCCATGAAGAATTATGCCTTTCATCTGAGAAACAATCAGCTAACTTCAGAGAGACTGAATTTAAAGTAATGCTTTCTTTGCTTCTTTCTCCTCCTTCCTTCCTTCTATCCTTGCTTTCTCCTTTCCTTCCTTGTTTCTTTACTTCTATCCTTCCTTCCTCTTACTTTTTTCTTCCTTCCTTTCTTTTTCTTCCTTCCTTCCTATCTTTCTTAGTCCTCCCTCCTTCCTTTCCTTCCTTCCTTCCTCCTTTCCTTCCTTTTTTTCCCACAGCAACTCATGAAGAACATTTGCTAAGCAATAGAGAAACGTAATACTCTTCATTGGTAGAGCGAGTGTATAACTACTTTGTTGAAATTATGGCTTTCTGAAAATATGGACAAGTTTTGGCTATCTCTTTGAAGCAAATTCCCCTTCCTGAGATCAAATTAATGTGAATTGGTCAGTGAATTCCTTAGTGAATCACTGGTGTTTACCAGTTGTAGGAATTATAGAAAAATAGGAACTTGAATAATAAAAAAGGGAAAAAAACCATCTCAACCTTATAGGAGAACTCTGAGGGGTAATGTAGCCTCCCTCACTCTGGAAGATATGTATCGAGAGCTATTGCTGCAAAAAGGATCATAGTTTTATATATTTTGTTTTAAGACAATAGAGATCTTCTACTTCAACCCCTTTCATTTTACAACATGGAAATGGAGGACGAGAAATATTAAATGACTTATTCAAGGACATTCAGATAACAAGTTGCGTAGATGGGATTCAAATCTAAGGACTCTGGCATAAAGCCAGCACCATTTTAAAAAATAGTATTTTTTTCCAATTACATGTAGAGACAATTTTTATCATTCATTTTTTCCTAATTTTGAGTTCCAAATTTCCCCCCTTCCTCTTTCCCCTCCATTTTCCCTAAGATGGCAAGCAATTTGATGTAGGTTATATGCAAAATCTATTTCCATATTACTCGTGTTGTGAAAGAAGAAACAGAACAAAAGGAAAAAAAGCAGAAAAAAACTAAAAAGTGGAAATAGTATGCTTTGATTTGCATTCAGACTCCATCAGTCCTTTCTCTCGATGTGGATAGCATTTTCCTTTCTGAATCTTTCTGATTTGTCTTTGATCATTGTATTACTGAGAAGAACTAAACTGATCATCACACAATGTTGCTGTTATTGTGTACAATGTTCTCTTCGTTCTAATCACTTCACTTTGCATCAGTTCAGGTTTTTCTGAAATCTGCCTGCTCATCAATTCTTATAAAACTATGGTATTTCATTACAATTCATATACCACAATTTATTTAGCTACTCCCCAATTGATGGGCATCCCTTCAATTTCCAATTCTTTGCCACCACAAAAAAGAGCTGTTATAAATATTTTTGTTCATATATGTTGTTTTCCCTTTTTTATGATCTCTTTGGGACACAGACAGAGTATTAGTATTGCATAAGTAGTTTGGTTATCCTTTGAATATGTTTCCAAATTGCACTCCAGAAAAGTTGCATCATTTTACAACTCTACCAATAGTGCGATTGTGTCCCAGTTTTCCCACATCTTCTCCAATATTTATCAAAAACATAAAATATTTGAATTTTTTTCAAAAATAAGGAAAAAAAATTAAAATAAAATTGTTGAAGGTCAGAATTGTGACTTCTTACATCTTTATGTCTCAGAACAGTGTATTACAGCTTGTAGGAACTTAATAAAAGATTGATAATTGGAGTGAATTGAGGTAGAATTGAGACAAAAATTACCTTAAATAAATTAAACAAACCCCAAATACTTTGAATCTAGTTGTTGTAATGGTACATTTCAAACAGTGTTTTCATCTTGCTATGGGGCAGGGTTATTTTTAGAAATATGTGCCTGATAGCAGTACAGTAAGACAGAGATATATTAGCTGTAGAAAAGTAGTGTCCTTTGCACAGTGCTGAATGCCATCAAAATAATAGGCATTCCTGATACAATGTATAAGCTAGGAAGGAAATGACATATACTCAGCACAGTAAACTAAAAAAAAATCCTCAGGTTATAGGAATATTTGACAGGGGGTACTTAGCAAAATATGTAAGAAAATAGCTAATGCATAGAGGCCTTAGGTTTTAGTTTCTAAAAGCTCCATGGTGATTTCTTTATTCTTAAGCAAAATAATGTTGAATTATTTCTTATTTATACTACATGTGTAAATTGTGCTCTTTTAAAATGCTATGTAAAGAAACAACCTCAAGTAGAAAGGGGACTAGCTGTCCTACCTTGGACCTAGCCTGAAATTATTTTTATGTGTTTTCAGTAGCAGAATGTTATAGGAGCCTGGCATCTCCACAACTGCATGTTACAGCTGGGGAAAAGGCAGAAAGAGAGGGAAGAAGAAAGGGAGAAGAGAGAGAAGGAGGAGGAAGAAGGAGATTAAAAAGGAAGGAGAAAGACAAGGAGGAGAAGGGGAAAGGTAAGCAGGAGAGGAAAGGAAAGAGAGAGGAATAAGAGTGAGTAAAATGTAAAATAGCAAGAAAGAACAGATAAGAGATGGAGAGAGGAAACCCAAGTGTTATTGCAAGAAATGTTCTTTTTCCTGCCTTGACCTCTTTTTTTGAACATGCTACTATTTTAGTCATTTTCACTTTGCTGCTAGGCCACTATACATTTTAATCCCTTAACTAACAAAACTAGCTTCCATAAGTGCTGAGAGTTGCATTACTCAGCAAAAAAAAATAAGGGAAGGTGTACTCAAAATGAAGATGATTCCTGGATCTCAGTAAATTGCTTCCATCTGGATGGTAATAGGAAATACGGTTTACTCGAAGTTATCCAAATCACAATTCTTCGAAAAACTAGGGTTTTATTTTGTTTTGTTTTTCCAGCACAAGTACAGAGAAAGCAGGCCAGTTGGAACAGATTAAGGTAGATATTTAATCATGGCTTTTACTTACCAAGTAAAATTTTCAAACATTTAAATTTTGTTAGTTACTCAAAGCAGTTGGGTGAAAACCTACTGGAGAGGGAACTATCTATTAGTCTGAGGTATATCTCTTTGTATCTATCTGTTGACTATAGTGTTTTGTGAAGGAAATAAAAATCTCTTCCCTTTCTTTAAGAAACTTAATTAGATTAGATACAATATGCAATTTTCAGGACTTGACTTCTCAGAAAACAGAGGAGTCTCCAGGAAACACTAACACTTGTATTACAGACTCACACTTAATGTTTAATGGTTAAGTATCTGGTTTTGATTGAAGGGCTGCCATGTGGAGGAGGTTTTATATACAGTGTACTTACCCGCAGAGGACAGAAACATGAGCAATGTATGATTGATGTTGATTGGCCAACAATGGCTCAGAGTGAAGGTAAATAGCAATTGTTACTGTTTTGGCCAGAAACCCTGAGAGTCTTCCCCTTTCAGATTGATTTTTTTTTTTTTTGACTAGGTGAATTTCTTACCTAGCCTTAATCATTGAATGGGCTTTGCCTCAGTCAAAATGAGACCAGGTAAAGACCTTAGCTTTAAAAGGCCATCATGGTCTCCTGCTGCATCCAAGGCCATCTCCAGGCATCCTGATCTATATCTTGCCACTGGACCCAGATGGCTCTAGAGGAGAAAGTGAGGCTGGTGACTGCACAGTCCTCCATCTTAAATCCAATTCACTTGCAAGTCATGGTATCATCTTCCTGATATCGTGGTCCTCTTTGAGAAAGGACAAACAACAATGTGGTTTAGAACTCCCAAACTCAAGTAATCCACCAGTCACAACCTCTCCCAGTAGTGGAGATAATAGGCATGTCCCACAACACCTAGATTTCGACCCTTTAGTAAACTAATTCAAGTATACCCTTTTATCTACAATTAAATCCCTTTTTGTTACCATTTATGCCTTGTGAAGCCTACCCTGACAATCTGACATCTTTGTTCCCATTCATATGTTGCTTTTTGAACCCCAGTGGAAGAAGTCACACTGCCATACTGACTGACTCACCACAACTTTATGCTAATTAATTTCAATTAGAACTTCATTATTATACTGTATTTTTTTTATTATTTCCTAATTGATCCTCTGTTGCACTATACATAGAAATTACTCTAAATCTCTTCTCTGGTCAAGTCTCCTATATCATCTTTTCACTTCCTCTCTCAGCAGAAGGTCTCTCTTCCTATGTTACCAAAAAAAATATATGACTCAGTTTTTGGAAGGGGAGAACTATTCTGAAGGTACAAATGATGGCCTTTAATTCCTTGAGCTTTTATGCAGCCTTGGACACTATTGATCCTAGTCTCATCATTGATATTTTTCTCTTCTATATGTTATAAATTTTTGTGATGGGGCGGCCAGGTAGCACAGCGAGTAAGAGCACTGGCTCCAGTGTTGGGATGACCTGGAGATCGAATCCCGGGCTCAGACACTTAGCACCCACCCAGAAACACCTGGCCATGTAACCTTGAGCAAGTTACTTAACCCCAATTGCTTAGGGGTGGCCAGGTGGCTCAGCGAGTAAGAGCACTGGCTCCAGTGTCGGGATGACCTGGATCAAATCCGGGCTCAGATACTCAGCACCACACCCAGATATAACTGGCCATGTAACCTTGAGCAAGTTACTTAACCCCAATTGCTTTAAAAAAAATTTTTGTGACACTACTCTGTCCTTGTTCTCCTCACATTTAACTTTTTCTCAGTGTCTTTTGCTGAATATTTATCCAGGTCATACCTGATAATTGTAGATAAACCCCAGGGCTCTGCTCTGGGCCTTCTTCTCTTCCCTGTCTCTACTCTTTTACTTGGTGATCTTATCAGATCTCATGGATTCAATTATCATGGCCATGCTACTCCAGATGCTACTCTGTGCTACATATCCCCCTTCTCTCTTTTGACACTCTCTTCTCACACTACCACTACCTTGTTCCAGGTCCTCATGACTTCTGGATGTTTGTAACAGCTTTCTGGTTAATCCCCTTGTCTCAAGTTTCTTTGTAATCCAGCCCATCCTCCTTTCATCTCCCTAAATGATCTCTTTAATGCTCAGGCCTAAATATGTCTATCCCCACCCCATTCAACAAATAGGGCTGTCTGTGACCTCCAGCATTAAATATAAGATCATCTGATATTCAAAGCCCATCATCACCTAACCATCTCTTTCCTTATCAGTCTTCTTATACATTTCTTTTCCTCAAAACTCAGAATCATGGCACTAGTTTTCCTCACATGAGACACTCTAGCTCTCAACTCTGGGAATTTTCACTGGCTGTTCCCCATGTCTGTAATGTTCTCCCTCCTTTTCTCAATCTCCTGGAATCTCTGGCTTCTTTCAAGAAGCAACTAACATTCTACCTGCTACAAAAAGTTGTTCTGGATTTCCCTAAATGTTAGTGATGACCTTCTATTAATTATCTACAATTTATCTGTATGTATTGTGTGTTCATAGTTGTTTTTATGTAGCCTCACCTGTTAAATTGTGAACTCCTTGTGAGAAGCAAATTTTCCCCCTTACTTTTCTTTGTACCACTACATTTATAACAATGCCTGTCACATTTTAGGTGTTTAATAAAATTGTTAACTATTGACTGGCTAAATATTCTAAATCTCAAAAGTCCTCTACATAATTTTTCATTTTCTCATCCTTTGCTTTTCTTCTTGTCTCTGATGAAATGACACTTTTTCTTGCCCTCTACTTGTGGCATTGATTTTATCCTTTTAAGATTCACCTAGGATCTTGGCTTTTCTACAGCCTTTCAGTAATTTCACTGATTTGGATGAATTCAATTATTATCTCTATTTAGATGATTCCTAAATGTACACATTTAGGCCTACTTCTTCATTAATTTCCAGTCTTACACCATCAACTCTTTGTTGGGCACCTTCACTTGGCTGTCAATCAGCATATCAAACTCCATATATTTTCCTTAAATGAATACCTCCTCAAAAATTCCTCATTCATGTTGGAAGTACTACCATCCTTTAAGACATTAAAATTTATAACTTCAGTCATCCTCAACTCTTTATTCTCCAATACCCTCTATATTCAGTTATTTTCCAAGTCTTATCAGTTCAAATTTGAGGTTATCCATTGCGTATATCCTTTTTTTTTCCCATTTGCACAATGATCATTTTAGTTCATACCTACATTATCTCTCATTTGTACTATGTAATGTCCTCCTCATTGTTTTGCCTGTTTCTATTCTGGCAACACCATCAATCAAGCTTCAGCCAATATTTCTAGACTGATTTCACCCAATTTCCTGTAATGTACTCTATATTACAGCCAAACCTGCCAACCTGGTTTTCCTTGGACATTCGACATTTTATTTCTACTTTTGTGCATTTCTACTATTCTTGCATTCACTGTTCACCACCCTTGAAATATACTGCTTCTTCACCTTCATCTCTTACAAAACATAGCTTCATTCAAAGCTCATTTGCAGTGCCACTTCCTACAGGAAGTGTTTCTTTGATGTCCCTAATTCTTGGTGTTCACTTGCTCCTAAATTACTCTGTTATTTTCCTAGCTGCATCAATGTTGTATCCCTTTAATACAGTTTAAGTGCTTTGAGTCAAAGGACTGTTTCATTTCTGTCTCATTTCTGGCATAGTATGCCTAGTACTTAGTATAGTCCCTTGCACATTCTTAGAACTTAGTAAAATTTTATTGAATTAAATAAAATTATTGACATTTACTTTGATTACTCATGCTTAACATCTTTTCATTCACATTATGTTTTTACACTGTAATTTCTATAGTTTTCTTTGTTTCTTTAAATATTTACATATTTCTATTTAAAAAAAAACATCATTTAACCTAGCCTGGTACTCTATTTTGTTTGTTAAAATTAAGACCAAGACAATGCTTCTTGGCCATCTCTCCTCGCTTTCCAAACTGGTGCTTTGAAATGTTGTCATTCTAAATGTCAAACCATGAGTAAATATATAGAAATCAGAAATGCCAAAGGGCAATTTCACATAGTATCCATAAACAGATAGCCAAGCACTTTTGAGGTTTCAACAATGAGTAGTTCTTTTTTTCATGACAAATTCTCCTATTTTTCTAAAATGCTGGAACAAAAGGAAAAATACACACGTAAAAAGAAATTAAGTGAAAATATTTTTGCAACTGAATTGTGAACTTATCTTATCAGAGGGGAAAAAAATCTTATTATACTATTAGTACTAGAACCATTTTGAGATTAACTGCTCTTGTGATAGTTATAAGTTTACAATTCATGGGGGGAGGAGGGGAATCATGGCATCTAGGAGATCAGTGTACCTGCTTAACTTTCAATGGGGAAAAAAAAAGAAAAAACAAGGAAACATTCATATAAAGGTGGCTTTAAACAGTTTCATGATGAACCACACCATATGTTTCTGTCTGGACTTCTCAGAAATACCAATCATCCAAACATTTGAACAGCTGCTACCATTTTGCAGATAATTACTACAAGATGCATTCTGTCCTTCTCTATGTTGATTTCTCCTTCTGCTTCCTTAAGTCCAATTGTATGTTCATCATAACCTTCTGAATATCTCTTCTACTTTTTTTTCCTGAATGAATCTTTGTTAAATAAGGATCTTTTTTATGAAAAGACTATTTGGTATGTTTTTGCTATAAACCTATAATAATAATCACAGAAACAATAGAGACTGGAGTCACTGAGAATTGGACACACCTGAAATGACTAAACAGCTATAAAAATATGCATACATATATATGTGTGCATGTGTATATATGTATGTATAGTGTGTATGTGTGGATGTATAATCTCACAGCATTTGATCCTCACAAAAGCTCTATAAGGCAGATGATATTCCCATTTTAAAAATGAAAAAACTGAGGTTGAAAAAGATTAGTAATTTACAGCTAGCTAAAAAGTGTGCAAGACAGGATGTGAGCCAAGTGACTCAACGTGCAGCAATCTGTTTAGCATATTACTAGACTGATAAGATTAATGCCATGTATGGTCTATGGTATCACTTTACCTTTACCTGTCCATAATTTAAGAATGTGTCTCCCATGTCTGTTGCTGTATAACCTTAATGTGCCCATGATTTTAGTATTTGGTTCCCATTTTCTGAGTTCATGGGTCTGTAATGGGAATGCAAATTTGGAAGATCTTCCCTGCCCCTAGGCTAAAATGCACCTGAAGCCTGGGGAGGGAGGCTTGTTTTTCAGTAGATACTTCTTGATTGGCCAGTGAGTCAATAAGGTTGTTACATTTTCTGAGCCAGGAGAAGGCTATATAAGCCCTGATGTGTAGCTTTGTTTTGGGACTCACTTTGAGAAGTGTTCTGTGATTTGATCTGAATTCTGGGAAGCCGTTGTTGAGAGTCCCCCGGCTTTGAAAAACCCAGAATGTGGAAACCCAGATGTTGACTGGGTATGGATGTAATGGTTGGACAGTTTGGAAATCTGTCTACTTGATGTTTCTGTCTTGATAATTATGCCTGTATACTTTGAGGTTCAGGGTGCTGACCTTTTCTCCTGAACAAGGTAAATGATATATGTCTGACTGATTAAAGTAAGCTTGTTAACCCATTTTGAGTTGCTTTCCTTTAACAAAGCAGATCCAAGAACCTGTGTGAGCAGGCACCCTGGGGACACTGGGGTGCTTGCTGCAACAGGGTCTCAGATAGATAAGTATTTATTCCTCCTCTCGGTGTTGAACTAAAGCATGTTTATTTGGTGAAACCATTCTTTGTACCCTAAAGGTTGATGCAATGGAGGAGGGGAAGGAAAAACAATGACAACCAAAAAAGGGAATGTGGTGTCATAGTACTGGGGTTCAAATCCTCTTTCTGTTTCTCCTCACTATGAGCATCTACCTTCACCTTTGACCTGCATTGTCCTTATTCATAAAATAAGTGATTGGATTAGATTTTGCCTGAGGTTCGATTTTTCTCTAAATCTATGATCCTATAATGATAAAAGAAAAATTTTAGTGGTTGTTACAGAGGGAAAAAAAAGGAAGAGAAACAAGACTAACTATGAGGATTAATCTTGATTTTTAACATTTGAATAATTATAATTTCAGGTTGTATACTCTCTATAAAAATGAAAACTTCCCTCATGTTCATGTAATCTTGGAATTAGTCTTTCTCTAAAGTTCCCATGCAAATTGGTAAGTACTGAGAATTCTAAAAGAAATTAGAAATGAGGGTGTGAATAAAAGCTCCATGTTTATAGCCTTTATACTAGTACTTGCATTGCAGACTCAAACTTAATGTCTAATGGTTAAGTATATGTTATTGATTGAAGAGCTGCCATGTGGAAGGGCATTTAAACATGGTATACTTTGCCCTAGAGAACAGAACCATGTGCAATGTATGAAAATCAAAATAGGCAAAACTAAGTTTATTGTCAAGGGAAACTTCTAAACATTTAGTTTGTCCAAAAGTTGAATGGCCCATCTTGGGAAATATTGGTTTCTTCCTCCTTGGAGTCTTTCAAACAAAGACTGAACTAGTTGCTAACATAGTTGGTAAGATAGACAGACCTTTTAGATTTAGGTTAGACTAGTTATCTATTGAATTCCTTTCTACTCTCCTACTCTTTTCTGTTTTAAAAAATATTTCATTGACAGAAAATATATTCTTATCACCCTGTGTTAAATGCACTCCATCCTTATCATGGGTCCAGTTAAGCTATGATATAGGAATCCAAATATGCTTGTCAGATACCATCTTCTAGGATAAATGCTCACCTTCCAAATCAGCTTTGCCTTTCAGTAGACTTCAGTACCTTTCATTGGCATGAAAGTACCCGTGATCTTATTGTCTTCAGTTTTTTACCCAAGTCTTCCTAATTTTAGTCAACTTTGTATAGGCTCTTTTTGCAGCATCATTTATGGCTAGCTAAATCAACAAAAGTGGTAGTTCACTATTTTAACAAAACTTGGAACATTCTCTATTTTGGCTAGGATTCATATCCCAGTGCTGCAGGAGCAAAATCCACATAGGTTAGGCTAGCTTTTTACTCAAAGGTAATGAAGCTACTCTTGAGATTTACTTTGTCCTAGGGCTAAGGTTCGAACAACTGCCAAAATGTCATGGTCACCTATGTAGAAAAGGGCAGAGCAGGAAGAGTCAGCTCACTCCTCAGATTTGACACACACTTCTACCAGGCATCCCTCTGTAACAAAAGCAAAGGCAGGGCAGCTTCACTCACCTGAATTGATCCTCATACACCCCTCACTTAAAGAGTTTGAATGAGAAAGAATGTATTACTTCCACAGGTAACCCTTCCCATTTCTGCACAGCTCCTATTTAAGGGTAATTCTTCCTTGTGCTCAAAACTGTCTTCTCAACGTTTTAAATTCTACCTTAAGGATTCAATCAAGAGTTGTTGCATCTCTTTTCCATATGATACATCTTCAAATATTTCAAGATACCAAATATTTGCCAAATACGATTTTCTTCATCCTTAACATCATTAGCTCTTTTAATTGATTCTGATGAATTTAATTCTCCTTCTCATCCTTGCTATCTTCTTCTGGACATGCTTCATTTTCTTTAATTCCTTCTCTCTTTTTTCCTTTTTATTAATTATTTTTAGCTTTCAACATTCACTTCCACATGATTTTGAGCTTCAAATTTTCTCCCCATCTCTCCCCTCCCTAACAAGATGGCATTCATTCTTATTATTGCTTCCCCCAATATGCCCTCCATTCTTTCACACACACACACACACACACACACACACACACACACACACACACATTCCTTTCCTTTCTATTTTCCTATAGGGCAAGATAAATTTCTATACCCCATTGCCTATATATCTTATTTCCCAGTTTCATGTAAAAAACAATTTTTAACATTTGTTTTTAAAACTTTGAGTTCCAAATTCTCTCCCTTCCTCCCTCCCCACTCACCCTCATTGAGAAGACAAGCAATTTGATACAGGTTACACATGTGTCATCATGCAAAACCCTTCCATAACAGTTATGTTGTGAAAGACAAACTATATTTCCCGTCATCCTATCCCACCCCCATTTATTCTATTCTCTCTTTGACTGTGTCCCTCTTCAAAAGTGTTTGCTTATGATTACCCCACTCCTCCAATCTCCCACATATCTACATAAACACATATATACATCTGTGTGTGTGTGTATGTTCCCTCCAATTCCCCTAATACTGAGAAAAGTCTCATGAGTTACAAATACCATCTTTCCATGTTGGAATGTAAACAGTTCAAATTTAATAAGTCCCTTACTATTTCTCTTTCCTGTTTACCTTTTCATTCTTCTCTTGACTCTTGTATTTGGAAGTCAAACTTTCTGTTCAGCTTTGGCATTTTCATCAAGAGTGCTTGAAAGTCCCCTGTTTCATTGAATGTTTATTTTTTCCCTGAAGTATTATTCTCCATTTTGCTGGGTAGCTGATTCTTGGCTTTCATCCTAGGTCCTTTGACCCCCAGAATATCATATTCCAAGCCCTCTGATCCATTAGGTAGAAGCTATTAAATCTTATATTATCTTGATTGTGTTTCCATAATACTTGAATTGTTTCTTTCTGGCTGCTTGCAATAAATTCTCCCTGACCTGGGAACTCTCGAATTTGGCTACAATATTCCTAGAAGTTTTCCTATTGGGATCTATTTCAGGAGGTGATTGGTGGATTCTTTCAAATTCTATTTTTCTCTCTGGTTCTAAAATATTAGGGCAGTTTTCCTCGATAATTTCTTGAAAGATGATGTCTATGTGATTTTATTTTACTATGATTTTCAGGTAGTCCAATAATTTTTAAATTATCTCTCCTAGATCTCTTTTCCAGGTGAATGGTTTTTTCAATGTGATATTTCACATTGTCTTCTATTTTTTTTTCATTCATTTTATTTTTTTCTAATTTCTTGATTTCTCATAGACTCATTAACTTCCATTTGCTCCATTATAGTTTTTAAGGAATTATTTTCTTCAATGCATTTTTGGATATTATTTTCCATTTGGCCAATTTTACTTTTAAAGGCATTCTTCTTTTTCCTCATTGGCTTTTTGGACTTTTTTTTGCCATTTGGCCTACTCTATTTTTTAAGGTGTTGTTTTCTTCAGTATTTTGGGGGGGAGGGTCTCCTTTAGCAAGCTGTTGACTCATTTTTCATTATTTTATTGCATCATTCTCATTTCTCTTCCCAATATTTCTTCTACTTCTCTTACTTAATTTTCAAAATCCTTTTTGAGCTCTTCCATGGTCTCAGACCAATTCATATTTTTCTTGGAGACTCTGGATGTAGGATCTTAGACTTTGTTGTCTTCTTCTGCTTGTATGTTACCAAAATAAGATTCTATAGTCTGAATTTTTTCTGTTGCTTTTTCATTTTCCCCAGCCAACTACTTGCCTTTTTAAGTCTTTGTTAAAGGATGCTCCCAGTGTGGGGGATGTACTGTCCCAAGCTTCAGGGGTTTTGTGCAGCTGTTTTCAGAGTCACGTCTAGGGACCTGTAAATTTTTAGTTCTTCCAAGGTGGTATGATCTAAGGAGAGGTGTTTATTCCTCTCCTGGCCTGTGTTCTGCTCTGTGAATGACCACAAGCACTCTTTTCTACCTTGGAAATCTGAGGATGCCCTCTCCACAACAGACACAAGCTCCTCCTTGACCCAGGAATGACACCCACAACTTCTACCAAGATCCAAGCATGGGAATAACAAAAGAATACTAGCTCAGCATCAGCAAAGATATCCCTATAATCACCCTCTGACCAGCCATTTGGTACTCCCACTGTCTGTGCACAAAGAGTTCAAGAAGCAGCCATTGATGCTGCCACCTCCAATGCCCTGTGGCTGGGCCTAGATCCCGTTCCTCTTTCACCCAGGTCTGACAGACCTTTCCTAATGACCTTCTAAGTTGTCTTTGTCATTTGTGTTTTGAGAAGTCTGGAAATTGCCTCAGCTGCCAGTGATTCAGTCCCCTGTGGCCTGTTCTGGGGTATGCTGGGCCCCATTTGTGCTAGTTTGTTTTGCCCTTGACAGTGCTCCTCTCTCAGACTCTCTAATTCCTTCTTAAAATGAGTCTCTAAGCAGCAGATATATCATTTGCAGTTATTTTAGTGAAAGTATATGTCTCTCTTTTTTAATCTGTTGATTAATAATGCTTACACTCTTAAATTCAATATTAAATTTTGAAATTCACAGTTTTCCAGAGAGAAGAGAGTTAGAGCAAAAAAAAAAAAAAGTAAATGAATTTCTTTTGCAAGCTTCATAAAATTCCAAACCTTTCAGCTATATGTGAAATATATTGAGTTTACTGGGTGGACTACATACTGAAATCAAGGTGTAAACTCCTACTATTGTTATAAAGATTCTACAATGATTTCAACACAAGAAATTAACAATAATTAAAGTTCTGAGAGAAATAATATCCATAAAAACCATTCAAGATGATGTAGATGTATGTAGTATATTCTTGGCTTTCTTATATATCTATGTCCCAATGTAAAATAGTAAAGGGAATAAGCATTTACATAGTACTTACTATGCACCAGACACTGTGCTAAATACTTTCTATAAATATTGCCTTACGTTATCCTCACAATATCTCTGTTAAGAAGGTGCTATTATTATCCCCATTTTATAGTTGAGGAAACTAAGACAAACCAGTTGTTAAGTAACTTATACAGGGTCACACAGCTAGTAAATTCTGAAGCTTGTTTACACTCATGGCTTCCTGAATCCATGCCTCCTGTGTTATCCACCACACTACCTGTTGTCTAAAAGGTCTGCCCAAAGAGCTAAAGATACACTAGACCTAGCCCTACCCAGGAAATTTAATAACAACAACAAATCAGTTAGTCGTTTTTTCCAGACAGACAGTGAGGTCTAAAGAAACTGAGAACAAGTCTTGTTAGTAATACTTATAATGCACAGGAGGCTTTGGTGCAGAGATCAAACCTAAGGTGTAGCCATGCTTGTTATTGTACAGCAGAGAAATATGTAGTCCTGGTCCCTAATCTATGTATTAACTAACTGAGGAGCAAACACAGAAGCATCACAAGGCTGCACATCCCTACTCTGAGCTGTCCTTGAGATCCTGGAAAAAGAGACCAAACTCAATGCCCTAAGAAAAAAGTAAGACTCAAGAGTACCCAACCAAACAAGACCCCAACATTCTTTAGAGAAGTATGCAGAACCTGTCCCTATCACAAAGCCAAGTCAGGAAGTAAGACTAAAAAAATTAAAATAGACTCGCCATGAAGACCTATTATGGTGACAGGAAAGTTTAAGATATAAAACCAGAAGAAAAGAATGACTTCAGGAAGCTTAGAATCTAAAACTCAAAGATAAACACAGCTTAGAAACAAGTTTAAATTTAAGAATTTCTTGAATAGATGAAGCAAGAGATAGATAGATAGATAGATAGATAGATAGATAGATAGATAGATAGATAACTACATACATACATGCATACATGAAAATTCTAAGGATTAATATTTTATGCAAAATCAAGGATATATGTATATATTACATATATGTACATATTTAATTTTAGATATACATATATGTGTGTATATGCACACACATGTGTATATCTCTATATCCAATGTGGGAAATGTGATATATGTATATATGCAATACACATATGTATATTTGTGTATGTGTGAATTTGTTTTGTTGATCATGGAAGGTAAAAGGCAGGAAAGGATTTACTGAATTGGAAAAAAAATTAAGTTAAAAATGAGACTATAGACTGAATGCAGTTAAGATTAAGATGGAAACAGTAAACTAGCAAAACAGATCTTGGCAGCAAGTTTCATTAATAAAGGTCATGTTTTTAAGAAATGTAGGGAACTGATTCAAATGATAAATGCTAGAAGGATGTGAACAAGAAGTTTCAGGGGAAGAAATCTAAGCTATGAAGAGCCATATATTTTTTAAAATGCTACAAATCATTAATAAAGAAATGAAAATTAAACAACTCTGAGGTTCTACCCCAAACTCCTCAGAATAGCAAAGTTAACAGCAAAGAAAATGACAAATGCTTAAGGGGTAACGGAAAGACAAGAACATTAACACATTCTGTAGCTAGGTGACACAATGAACCTGGAATCAGGAAGATGTGAGTTGAAATTTAGCCTCAGACACTTTTTTACTAGCTGTGTGACCTTGGGCAAGTCACCTAACCTCTGTTTCAATTTTCAGAAAAAAACTTAATAGCACCTACCTCACAGGGTGAGGATCAAATGAGATAGTTTTGTAAAATGATTAGCACAGCACCTGGCACATAGTAATTGTGACATTCACTCCATTATCTCCATTAAGAAAAGATGATCAGTTTTCTTATAATACCCCCATTCTCCCAGGAGAATTTGCTTAAGTGAACAGAATGATGACCTAGAAAAGATACAATAACTGTGATCAGTTTTCACAATCACAGGCCTCAAGCTGCTTAAAGCACAAGGTGTAGTTAACAAGGTCTGATTCATCTCACTGTAGTTTATTTTCTTTCATCAAACAATGGCAAGGCTCAATTTTTTCCTTGATTGAGAGCTTAAGGTTTTTTGCTCCCTCTGTGGCTCTCTGAACTTACAAATAATCATCTTCTGCACCACTGCCTATAGCAGATTATTTTAAGAAGCATTCAGAACTACAGTCAATTCTAAGCTTCCTAGTCATTAGTGTCTATTAGTGGTTGGGCTTCATGCCCAAACAAGTAATATTTAGCCTCAAAGATGGTGACTTAGTAGAAACTATAGTATGCATGCTTCCTGTATGAGAGAGACAGAGATAGAACAAGAGAGAGAAAGAGAACTAGAAGGGGGTGAGAGAGAGAGACAGAGACAGAGAGAAAGAGACAGAGACAGACAGAGAGAGACAGAGACAGAGAGCTACATAATAGGATCCACTGAATTTCAGATTTGGGTCAGTTCAGTTAAACATATTGTGAAATGCCAATTGCATGTAATGCAATGTGCTAGTCTCTGGCCAATCCAAATATGACCAAAGCATTGCACTTATCCTCAAGAAAGTTATAATCTATTTTATTTCAATGGGTACCAAATAAAACAAGTGTACAAATACATACAAAACAAATTAGAAATATCAATTCCAGAGGAAGGAAGAGTAGTGAATAAAGAAGAAGCCTTGGAACCAGCAAAACCTGGGTTTAAGTTCTACATCAAACCCATACTAACTGTGTGAACCAGGTTGAGTCACTTAACCTCTCTATGGTGTAGGACACTCTCTAAGATTGTAAGTAGTACAGTACTGGCATAAATTTGTAGAGGGAGTTCTCTGAACTAGGATTTCCCTAAACCAATGAAATCACAGTCCCAGTTCCTAGTCCCTATTTCTATAAGTAGAGAACATAATTACAAAATATTATAAGAGATCAAAGGAGGTGAAAATTACTTAAAGCTAAAAGGATAAGAGAGTGTTTCTTGGAGGTGATGCCTCAACAGGACTTAGGAGAATAGCTCAGGATAGGATGGACAAAAGTAAGAATTTGGGAAAGGGCACAATGAACTCAGATCATATGTGTGTGTGTGTGTGAAGATTTTTAGTACAAGTCATAGAGTTGAAAGCTTAAGAGTTCTTGTTATAGAGATGGTGAAATTTTAGATACTGACAGGAATTAAAAATTCCTCTCTCTATTGCCAAATGACTTTAAAATAGAGATGAAAGTGTTTGAAGGTGAGAAGTTTTATTTTTCTCTTTAATGATCAATAAAGTCTAAGAACATTCCCTCTTTTAGTAATGTTTTTTAAGTTAAGAAGAAAGCTTCCCCTCCCCCCCCCCAAAAAAGAGGAACTTCTCTGATTAAGCAAAGAATTGAACTGTTAGTCATTGCCTATTATCATTGATGGGACTATATTTAACCATGTTCATTTTAAATTAACTGCACTTTAAATCACAAAAACATAGTATACTTTTCATAACCTTTTGAAAACATGCTTTTGCAACTTCTTGTTGTCAAGTTCTTTTATGCTCCCATTTCTTTAAAACCTACATTTGTGATTTCATCAGCATAAGGCAATTCCAGTGTGGAAATTTCCTCCATAGATGCAGATAACCCACTCATTTCTTTATGCCTTTAGGGAGCTGACTAGGGTACTGAGAGAGAACTACTCACTCAAAATCACACTGCTAGTATAAATCAGAGGCAGACCTAATTAATTTCACCCAATAACATACTCCACCCCCTTCCTTTACAATATTCCCTTAAGTCATAAAATAGTTAGCATGTAAATTATGTTAGATCAAAGTGAGACTATATAAACAGAGTGAAAGCTTTGGAAAGCAAAATAAAATAGAAATCAAATTTATACAGATATAAATCTGATATAATTACTTGAGTGAATTCATTTATATGAATGTACACTATAACATTTCCATGTTTGCTTTTACATTATTTGAATGAGCAATAAGAAAATTCAGTCTTCAACTATACCCACAAGGCTATAAGAATATACATAGCCTTTAACCTAGCAACACCACTACTAGGTTTGTATTACAATGAGATTCAAAGAAATGAAAAACACCTATATGTATAAAAATATCTATAGTAGCTATTTTTGGCAAAGAATTGGATATTGAGGGACTGCAAAATACAAAAACTAATCATTTTCAACATTGAAGAAGCCTACCTTCTACTGGAAGAAAGCAAGGAGAAAGTAGATCAATAAAAACAAAATAACCAAAAACTAATTTTTGTGAGGGAAGAGTGAGGTTATTGAAGGGATTCGCAAAAAGTCTCATAGGAAATGGTACTTGAACTGAATCTTAAGGGAGTTATGGGTTCAGAAGAGTTGAGAAGAGAGAATGGTCTAAGTTTGAAGAACTTGTACAAAGGTATAAAATTAGGAAATTAACTTTTATGTGGCAGATCTAAATTAGGTAATATTGTCTATAATGTGAAGTTAGTCAATAAATATATATTAAGTGCTTACCTCATGGCAGGAATTGTGCTAAGAACTGGCATTGCATAAAAAAAGGTAAAATCTAGTCCCTGATCTCAAGGAGCTAACAGTCTTAATAAGGAAGAAAGCAAGCAACAACTATGTACAAGTAAGCAATATCTGCCTGGAAAGATGAGATTGATTGGAGCCAGGTTGGGAAGGGTTTTGGATGTCAAACAGGTGTTTGCCTTTTATCCTTGAGGCAATAAGGAACCTCTGAATATTCTTGAGGAAAGGACTATGCTGGTACAAATCTTACTTTTAGAAAATCATTTTATCAACTACAGAGAACAGATTAGATGGGGAGGAGCTGGAAGCAGGGATATGAATTAAAAGGTCATTGTAATATTTCACTAAAGAGGACCTAAGAGACTGAACAAGGATGACTGTGTGAATAGAGGGAGAAAGAAAGGTGTATATGACATTATTATGAAAGTAATAATAATAATGCTTATATAGTGAGTTTTGCAACACATTTTACGTGTGTTATAATCAAAAGGACTTAGCAGCTGATTAGATATAGGGGGTCAATAAAAATGGAAAAAGATAACAATTTCAATGTTGTAAATGTAGGTGAGTAAAAAAAAAGTGATAAGAAAAAAAATACATTAAGAAGAGTAGATTAGTTTGGGGCGGCTAGGTGGCACAGTGAATAGAGTACCGGCCCTGGAGTGAGGACTCCCTGAGTTCAAATCCGGCCTCAGACACTTAACACAAAAACTATCCATGTGACCTTGGGCAAGTCCCTTAACCCCAATTGCCCTCCAAAAAGCACAAAAAAAAATTACATTAAAGGAAAATGATAGTATATTTGATTTCACAATACTTCAGTTTGAAATGCCTATGGGAAACTGATAGATTCCAATCAAACAGTTTGATATGTGTGCCTGGAGCTCAGGAAAGACTTGGAGACCATTCATGTAGATTAGGGAATCATCTGCATAGAGATGATAGTTGAATCCAAGGGAACAGATGAGATTACCTTCTAAGAGATTAACCTCTAAAATTAATTCAGAAGCCTACTTTTGGTGTTAATGAACTAGAAAACAGGAAGGGATCAAGGAGTGATAAGTGAAAATGACAAGCAAGTCCATTATACTGAGACAGTAGTAAATGTAAAGACCACAATTAATAGAACTTTAAAGGAATAAAGAACTACTTTAATAACTAGAATAATATCCATTGCTCATTGATGAGCTATTGATAAAAATTTATGTACTCATTGATAAAAATTATGCAATAGCCTAGATTAATTCAAACATTTAGTCCTATATACAAAGAGGATAGTTTATAGAGTCAAACAGAATAACAAATTTGTTAGGAGGAGATTAAACAGTTCTAGACACCCTAGGGAAAAAATGAAAATAAAAAGTAGAACTGAATGGTGAATAAAATAAAAAAAATCTTTTGTTTCAGAAATATAAAAATAGATCAGTGAAATAAATGAAATAAAGAAGAATTGAGAAAAAATCAGAATTCATTTACCTAATGTTCAATATGCTAAAGAACATAAATTACTTTTCTTTTTTCTACTATATCCCATAAAATACTCAAGTTGTGAAAACAGGAATTCTTAAAGAAGAATTGGATGATCTAGAATTTCTTTGTAAAATCAGTCATCGTCAAATCTCTCCTCTTACACGTCATTCTCCTCCATTATTTCCATTCTGTTGCTGTCTTATCAATATTACCTCCAAATCATTCTGAAAATTATGCTCTTCATTCATTCACTTAACCACTATCTTAGTTCAGACCATCATTACTTTTTCACTGGACTACTAAAATAGCCTTCTAACTCTTGGAGACATGGATTGGGCACTGTGCTTTGTGTCAGGTAAATCTGAGCTTAAATACTGCCTTAGATACTTCCTTACAAACTATTTGACCTTGGGCTAATCTCTTAATCTTTCTCAGACTGTTTCTTAGCTGCACAATTAGAGAATTGAAATTCTTGGCTTCAGAGATTCTTTTATTCTCTAAATCTATGAAATTATAATTCTCATTAATCCAGTACCTCTTTTCACCATTCTATTTTCCACACAATTACAGAAAAAAATCTTTTGGAGACATAGGTATGACCATGGCACCCCCTAATCAAAACTCTCCCAAGCTCGCAATTGTCCACAGAATAAAATGCAATTGCCTCACCTGTAAGATGCTTCATCATCTAGATTCTATCTATCTTTCTATACTTTTTCCATATTAACCCCTCCACACACCTTAAAACCTTTCTTGCAGCCAAAATGGAGAAATAGCTAATCTCCAGTCTCAATACTTCAATTTCTTATGTCCATTTTATTGCACAAGGCTTCTTCATGCCTGTGATTCACTTTCTCTTCATCCCCATCCATCACAATTATCCTCAGTGCTTAAAGGAATACTTTAGATAGTACCTACCTTGAAGCTGTCATTGATCTTCCCCAGCCCTCCCACTAACTTTAATGTTCTTGTCTTATTTTTTTTCCTTATATTTAATTATGTATATGTCCTTTCTACCCATTAGAATGTGAATTTTATCTTTATATCCTTGGTGCTTAGCATAGTGTCCAAAATATAAGGGAAAGGGTGAAGGTACCTGCATGGGGATATATTATTGAAGCATGGAAAGTTAGAAGCACAAACAGGAGAGGAATGAAGGTTGACCCATCTGTTCCAATCCCCCAAATGGAACAATTCATTAATGGGAAAAACTATCAGAATGGTAGAGAGATGTTCCAGGTTGAGGAAGTCCTAGGTTCTTTAAAAGATTCCTGGATGATACTATAGTTAACATGTGAAGTTTAATTCTGCCAACTCAGATGCATTAGTTTCTTTCAAATTAATGCTTTGAATGAAGAGTAAACTGTTTATCTTTATAATCATTTATAATGATAATAATAACAAACACATAGACAGCTTCAAGATTTGCTAAGTATTTTACAAATATTATCGCATTTAGTTTGGGAACCAAAGTCTGGGTATTTAAATACCTTTTAAAAAATAAATTGATTCCCTGTTTCTGAGAAGGGTTGAATTAAACAGGCTGTCAGTGTACTACAATTTTCTATTAATTTATCCCCTTTTCTCCTTTCTTTCCCAAAACCAACTATTCTTAAAAGGAAAAAAAATGCATGCTAATGTTGTTATCCTTTCCACCAAGCAATAAGGATTTACAAATTGCATCCAACCACAAAAAGGGATTTGGAAGTAGAGATTCCTTCTAAATTTCCATTTAGCCTAGAATGACTCAGAAGGCTTAGTGCCATATGACTCAATGGTACTAACTCATGCAGCACTAGTGAAATCAATCAGCTTTAAAATCACATTTCACATTTTAAAAGGTATTTTATAGTTTCAATGTTGATGGAATATGTGTGTGGGCTTCAATATTGGTTTAAAATAAAGATAAACCATTACATTTAACAGTACATTTGTCTGTCAATAGCCCATTTTCAGGGCACAAACTTAAATTCCATTAATATTGCTACTTAAACTGCTTACCCATATGGTACAGAACTATGCCAAATGAAAATAGTACATGTTTACAATTGCCAGAATAAGACTAAAATAAATCATATTCTTAATATAATAATATCATGAAACTTAAAATATTCTTATATATGGACTTTATCTTTCAGACTAATACCCCATAATTGTCACTCTTAATATAGAGATACTTTTTCTTACATCATTTTTATATAATCAAGGTAAATTATTATATTTTACCAAACTATTATTTTGAAATTTCCATTTCATCTAATATGATATCTAATAACCAGAGCATAGATGAACAGCCCCTTTAATTCATAAAATAAGTATAGACAAATTGAAGAAACCAGCATAAAATCTTTATTTCTGACATTAATGAGAAAATCTTTCTCTGACGGAATGCAGGTAATGCAAGGCAATGCTCAAGTTCAAACATTATTCATCTTGTAGCACTCACAAATTCAACTATGAAGCATTTGCTGTCATCTATATATCACTTTAGTTTGCCGAAAAGCAATGAAGAAATTTCTTATGAAGTAGCTTTGTAATCATAACTGACACTTTTAGTGTTTGTATTTTAAAGTTTGAAGAACACTTTTTACAAGTTATATATCATTTGTTTCCCTAAAACAGCCCTTGATTCATATCACATGTAGCAATAGCCCCATTTTTTTAGATGAGGAAGTTGAGGCTCAGAGAGGTTAAGTGTCTTAACAGAGGTTCCAGAGCTGATGAGGGTCAGAGTTAGGATTTTTAAGTCAGTTGTTTCCATCTCTAATCCAGAATACTACCACTCCGCTAGGGTGTTGCTTGTTAGTAATATTTTTAGGGGTAGCAAGGAGATTTGATAAGACCTTACAGGTTCCACCATCCTGGGTATAGATATAGTATTAAATTAATTCACTAGTTTCAAACTTAGCAACTAAAGGACTCATTCTGTAATTGTGTGATGGTTTTGTAATTAATATACTTTAGTACTATCATAGGATAATCAATTAACACTACAAGGGACACCAGCAGTCATCTGGTACTACTTTCTTACTTTACAAAAGAGGAAACGGAGACCTAATGAGATGTAGTTTCTTTCCCTGGTGTTATTCAAGCCCTGCTAAAGTCTCCCCTGATTAAAGGGGAGCCTAAAGGAAGCCTTTCCTATTCTCTCTATTGATGACCTCTAATTTATCCTGTATATATGTCAGTTATATATATATATATATATATATATATATATATATATATATTTGTTTTCATATTGTGTCTATCCCTCTTTATACTGTGAACACCTTGAGGCCAGTCTTTGTCTTTTTTATTTTCTCCTAGTACTTAGCACAGTGCCTGGCACATAGTAGGTACTGTTACTTATAAACTGACTCTTCAAATTTGTAGACAGAAGACAGCTTTCACGGTTGGAAGGTATCATGGTAGACTAGAAAGAATATTGGATTTTTTATCATGAAATTTGAGTTTGTGTCCCAGTTTTGCAATTTGATAACTATTTAAATGTAAACAAGGCACAAAGTTTCCCTATTCCTCAGTTTCCTAATTAGCAAAATGAGAATGATCTACCTTATAGAGGCATTGTGGAAGAAATAATTGTAGCAACCTTAAAGTGCTCTATAAATGTCAAATATTCATACAAAACCATAATACTTCAATACTTCCAGAAATAATCAAATAATACTTTATATTTGTTTATGTCACCAATACCATATAACCTTACATTTTTTGTATGTCACTATATAATGTCACCATATAACCTTACATTTTTTTCAATATTTCAAGTAATATAAACTAATATATGTATTGTTGATATGTAGAAATGCAAGCTATGGATATTACAATTCTGTAGAAATTTTTCTTTAAAATGATACTATCTTATTACGTGCAGGTTTTAGGTCTAATTAGATTATTTTTACATAGATAAACCTAGATGCTATCTAATCAACTGACAACCTTCACTTATAGTTGTACTCACTGCAGTTTAACAGGCAGAGTGTGGACTTGGATTCAAGTGTTTCTCTCACACTTATGAATACATGTGGTCTTGGGGCAGTCACAACCTTACTGAGTATCATTTTCTAAACTCTCAAATGATTTCTAACATCCTTTCCAGTTATAAATCTATGATCCTAAACAAGATTTAAAAAAAACCTTTTTTCAGGGAAGGCTAGGTGGCTCACTGAAGAGAGCACTGGCCCTGGAGTCAGGAGGACCTGAGTTCAAATCTAGCTTCAGATACTTGACACAATTACTAGCCCTGTGACTTTGGGCAAGTCACTTAACCCCACTTGCTCTCCAAAAAGCAAAAACAAACAAACAAACAACTTTTGTCCTTGTTAATATCCCACCTATGCATTCATATCACATTTAAAGTAAAATTATAGGAAATCTTTTCTTGAAAAATGTTATCCTGAACTTAAGAAATAAAACAAGCATTTCTATAATATAGTAGAATATGGGGGAAAAAGAGAGATGCTTGTCCATGAAACTGCAAATCTATTATGAATAACTTACTATTTTTTTAATATATAAAAAATGTAATTTTCTTTTTTTCCTTCTCTCCCCTCCCTGCCCTCGGGATGGCTGCCATTAGACACAAATGTGCGTATACACACATATATATGTATGTGTAAACATACATGTGTATATGTATGTGTAAACATACATGTGTATATGTATATACATACTATATATGGAAAACCATTCTACACATATTTCTATTTATTAGTTCTTTCTCTGGACAAAGATAGCATCCATCCTTTGTAGCAAATTTGAATGACTTAGTCACTCAGAGTTTTTCTTTTTTTTCTCAATTCTTAAAATAATTTTATTTGAAATTTTGAGTTCTAAATTCTATTGCTTCCTCCCAGCCTCCCTCCCTCCCATGTCCCCTCCTTGAGATGGCAAGCAATCAGATATAGGTTATACAAATGCAAATATGTAAAACGTTTCCATTTTAGTCATTTTATACAAGAAGAATCAAGTAAAAAAAAATTAAAGAAAGTGAGAAATAGCATGCTTCAGTCTACATTCAATCAATATCAGTTCCTTCTCTGGAGGCTGATAGTATGCTTCATCATTAGTCCTTTGAGATTGCCTAGGATCCACTGTATAGCTGAGAATAGCTAAGTCATTCACAATTCTACTTTTTGCTTGTTTATCTACCTCTTCTCTCTTTACCCTGACTCTTACTCTCCTTACAAGTGTTTTACTTCTGATCACAGGTTTTCCAAATATACCTTCTTTCTTATTATTCCCCCCTCTTCTCCTTCTATCGTGTAAGATAGATTTCTAAATCCAACTGAGTGTGAATTATTCCCTCATTCAGCTAGTTTTGATGAGAACAAGGTTTAAGCTTTGCTTGCTACTATTCACCGTCTTCCCCTCCATTAAAATAGCTATTTCATGACTCTTTTATGTGGAATAATTTACTCCATTCATTCTACTCCTTCCAATGCAATTCTCTTTCTCACCCTTTTATCTTGTTTTTGGTTTATCATCACATCAAAACCACCTTATATCCACACCTTCTGTCTACATGTATTCCTTCCAATTGCTAAATATTATCTGGTCATATAGAAATATAAACAGATTAACCTTATTGACTTCCTTATATTTTCTTTTCTTATTTCTTTTGGATCATTTTTGTTTCTCTTGAGTCTTGTATTTGCAGGTCAATTTTCTATTAATTGGAAATGCTTGAAAGTCCTCTATTTTATTAAATATCCATTTTCCCTCTGAAAAATTATAATTAATTTTGTTAGGTAGGTGATTCTTAAATTCTAACTTCTAGTATATCATTCCAACCTCTCCAGTTCTTTAAGGTGAAAGCTGTCAAATACTGTGTACTCTTCACTGCAGTTCCATGATATTTGAATTGCTTCTTTTTGACTGCCTGCAATGTTTTCCCTTGATCTGTGAGTCCTTTCCTTCTATTTCTTTTGACTTTTGTATTTTGGTTTTATTGAATCTTGATATCTCAAAGAGTCATTAGTTTTGACTTGTTCAATTAAAATTTTTAAGGAATTATTTTCTTCAGTGAGTTTTTGTACTTTCTTTTCCATTTGGTCAATTCTAATTTTTAGGGAGTTATTTTCCTTGGTAAATTTATGTATGTCTTTTCCAATGCTATTTACTGTTTTCTTTTTTTTAAATGAATCTCTTGCATTACTCTCCTTTCTTTTCCTGAGCTATTCTCTAATCTGAAAATACTGAGACAGTAGGCCAGAGACTAAGTTCCAGAAATCAGGTAGATTTGTAATTAATTAGATTGATTATGAGGAATAGATTTGCAAATTGGGAATTCTTCTGATAGAATTCCAACTTGGTGTAGTGAAAAAAGAGATTATAAACATAAATCACAAATGGAAGGGAGTGGGGCAAAGAAATACTTAGCACCTTGTTTCAGTTCAAGTTTCTTTTTATTTTGCCCATGATTATATCAAGTCTTTGTTAAGAAACAGAACTTGTGAACCCCACAATGGGAGAAACTTGCTGATACAAAAGGAAGGGGCAGAACAGGGAGAAGCTAATGACCATATATAAGGAGAAGCCCAATCTAGGAAAGAGCAGAATTGAGAAGGTGAACTTTATGGTGGCCAGGCACTCTGTTTGTCTGTTCTGTTTGTGTTGATTTTTGTTTGTGATACTTTGTATAGAAACCCTGGGACCTTACTGGAAGCCCTAAAAGAGGATTTTCTTGGTGTCTGTTTACAGAAGTCCTGGAAGAGGGTTTCAGAGGTCCTGGGACTATATGGACAAAATTGTGTTAAGTTCTCAGACCTTGTTGGTGGGTCTGTGTTGATTTCACAAGCAGAAACTGAATTGATGATGGTGCTGCAATGTGAATGAATGTTGTTTTGGGTTTGTTAAGCTTTGTCTTCCCAGAAACAGAAACTGTGAAGGACTTGAGGTGTACTGGACACAGTGAGCTTCAATATGGAACAGGAACTGGATGAAGAATTGGATGAGGAGCTGGAGGAATTGCTGAGAGCTGCCTACCTTTGAATCCAGGTGACAGTTGGGTAAATTCAGGAAAAAGTTAGGAACATGGAAGAACCATGGAATCTGAGAGCCAGCCTAGAGTCAAGATGAAAAGATCTCTCCTTGGGTACTTAATGCTGATGGAAAAGATCATGATTTACTGTGTCCTAGGCATGGGAGAACTTTGTACTCTGTACCTTGTACCTCTGAAGGATGATTGAGTTAAAGATGATTGGAAACTAATATCCAATCAAGAAGAACAAAGACTTTTTAAAGGAGAGATTTAAGGCAGTGTGACATAGAGGTGGAGAACTTTGACCTTTGTACTTTGTGTCCCTTAAGGAGCCTTGCTTCTTAAAGATGATTAAGTACTTACTGAATGATAATGTGGCCACTTTGGTGAAAACTATGTGGCTACTTTAATAATAAGTTGGTAAGTTATGACTGTGAATGCTGTACTTTGGTTTCTGTGAATGTTTTGCTTTAATTTACTGCTGAATAAATAGAGACATCACTATACTATGAGATCAGAATCTTAAAGCTGTTTACAGCAGCAGTCCTCTGGAATGCTGTTCCTGCTTGGCTTTACAGGAAGGTGGATAACAAACAATCATTTCCAGGGCCAGAGTGATTTCCCATGACCATTCCACAAATCCCATAATACTAAGGTACAGGTGTCCTGAAGTTCTGTGGGAACAACCTTGTTCAAATCTTTCGGAGGTCATTACTTGGTGGGTCACAGGACCAGGGTTCTGTGATGGGAAGAGGTTTCACAAGTTTTGAATCATTTCACTTCAGTTACTCAGGCATAAGGATGCCAGTGATTTTATATTTCTTTTGCATCTTGTATTTCAAAGTCAAATTTTCTTTTCATTTCAGGCCTTTTCCTCAAAGATGCTTGAAAGTTCTATATCTCAATAAATATTCATTTCTCCTCTGAAGGATTTAGTTTTGCTGGGTAGGTGATTCTTGGTCTTAATCCTAGTTCTTTTGCTCTCTTGATGATTATCTTCCAAGTCCTCTGATCTTTTATGTTAGAAGCAGCTATATCTTTTGTTATCCTAACTGTGTTTCCATGATATTTGAATTGTTTCCTTGTGGCTGCTTCCTATATTTTCTCCTTGATCTGATAGATCTGGAATTTGACTATAATACTCCTGGGAGTTTTCATTTTAGAATCTCTTTCAGGAGTTGACAGGTGAATTCTTTTAATTTCTATTTTACTCTGATTCTAATTTTTCAGGACAATTTTCTTTGATAATTTCTTGAAAGATTATGTCTAGGCTCTTTTTTTTATCATCAGTTTCAGGTAGTCCAATACTTCTCAAATTATCTCTCCTGAATCTATTTTTTCAAGTCAATTGCTTTTCCAATAAGATATTTCACACTTTCTTCTATTTCTTCATTCTTTTGATTTTGATTGTTTCTTGATTCCTCATAAAATCATTACCTGCCCATTGCCCAATTCTAAGTTTTAAGGAATTATTTTCTTCGTGAGATTTTGTACCTATATTTCCATTCAGCCAAACCAACTTTTTAATGAGTTCTTCACATCAGTGCATTTTTGTATAACTTTTTCCATTTTGTCAATTTTGTTTTTCAAGGCATTTTTCTCTTCATTCTTCATTAGATTTTTGTGCCTCTTTTACCATTTAACCTATTCTGTTTTTAAGGTGTTATTTTCTTCAGTACTTTTGTGTCTCCTTTACCAAGCCCTTTTTTCATGATTTTCTTGCATCAATCTCATTTCTCTTCCCAATTTTTCTTCTACCTCTCTTATTGACTTTGAAAATCCTTTTTGAGGTCTTCCTTGGCCTGAGATGAATTCATATTTTTCTTGGAGGCTTTGGACGCAGGAATGTTAATTTTACTGTCTTCTTCTGAGTGTATATTTTGTTCTTCCTTGTCTCCACGGTAACTTTTTATGGTCAGATTTTTTCTGTTGTTTGCTCATTTTTTTATCCCATTTCTTGACTTTTAACTCTGTGCTAAAATGGGGTACTGTTTCCCAAGAAGAGAGGTCACTGTAACAACCTTCAGGCTTTTTATGTCACTATTTATAGAGGGAATTCTGGTAATTCAGCTCTTCCAAGGTTGTATTGTCTAGGGAGAAATGTGTTCACTACTATCTGATACTGTGCACTGGATTATGAGCACTCTTTTCAGACCTGGAATTGTAACCAGGGTCCCTGTTCTCCTGCAGCTGCAACCTCAGCTATGCCAGTGCTCCTCCTCCCACTGGGATTAAGATCCAGGACTGTGACCCAGATCCAAGCAGAAGCAATACAACACCAGGCCCTGCCACTAATGTCAAAAAAGGGACCCCTGTAAATCTCTTTCTGACTCATTGTTAGATCCCCTTACTTTCTGTGGACTGAGGGGTCTGGAAAATACCACTGCTTCCACTGATTCAGTGGCCCTGAGTCCTGCTCCTGGTTTGAGGGGGGCCTAGTCTGTGCTTGTGGGCTGCACTGGATTGCACTCTTCTCTCACCTTGGCACACCAGACATTTCCTGCTAACCTTCTAATTGTCTTGGGCTGGAAAATTGTTTCACTCTGTCTTTTTGTGGGTTCTGCTGCTCTAGACTTTATTTAGAGTCATTTTTAAAGGCATTTGGAAGGGTTTGGGAGAAAACTCAGGTGAGGCCCTGCCTTTATTCTGCCATCTTGGCTCTGTCTCCCAAATCACCTTTTTCTTTGAGGCTTCACATGTAGCCATTCTGATACTATTGTCCCCTTATGAGTTTTTTCCTTGAACCTCCCTATCCTTCTCCCTATCACCATAGCAAGTCTCAATACTCAAGCTCTTTTTAAAATTTCTTTTTTTGCTCATTTTTTCAGCCTTTTTTTTTTTTTTTGGTGGCTTGGTGTTTTAACATGAGAATTGAGCTCTAGTACTGCACTGTGCTTTTTGTGCTGGGGCCCTGGGTCTCACTGTTGGCTTTCACTGGGCTTCAGGGCTTAACTGCCTGCTTTCTCTGGAGAGCAGGCTTTGCTTCTAGTTTATACTGGGGGGCAGGGAGGGCTCCTTGTTGGCCTCTCCCCAGTTATGGGATTCAGTCCATGGCCTGCTCCAGCTGTGGGGGGGCGGAGGAGGGGGTTCTACCAGGTTGCTATGGTAACAGAGTCTTTCTTGTAGCTTGTTTTGGAGGAGGGATCTTGTTGCTAGTCTGCCCCAGGGGTAGGGCCTTGCTGGCTGGTTGCTATGGAAACAGAGACTCTGAAAATAAGCCCTGGAGGAGCAATTTTGTTACTGAATTACCTGAAGGGGTGGGGCCCTGCTGCTCAGTTGCTATGGAAACAGAGTCTCTCTGAGGGTAGGCCCCAGGAAGGGGTCTCACAGTTGACCAGTTCTAGGGTGGGGCTTTACTACTAGTCAGCAATGGGTTAGCACTTGTGCAAGGGGTGGGATTGCAGAGGGGGTCTTGCTGGGATGCACAGACTTGCCTAAGGGGCTGCTGGTTTGCAGGAGGGCAGGGTCTCACTGGTGAATTTTCTCAGGCTTCCAGCCTTGCTAGAGCCTCCTGCTGTGAGGCAGGCTGCTGGGGCTACCCTTAGATCTACCTCCCTTCTCACCAGGGAGACAAACCTATCTTGCAGTGCTGGTAAATTTCTTCCCTGCTCCTAGATCATTTTCGAGGTTTTTTTTTTTTTTAGTTGTTTGGAGGTTAATCTGGAATGGCTTTAGAGGGTTCCTTCCTCCTTTCCCCACCATCTTGCCACCAGAAATGCGAAAATTGTTCTTAAAAAAATATTATTGTTACCATAAAGAACATTCTCCTGATTTTGCTCATATCATACTTCATTATTTCATGAATATCCATTCAAAAGCAATTAATGTTTTATCTTACTAGCAGTGTGACCATGGGAAAGCCATTTAATCTTTTAAATTAAAAATCTATCAGGCAGCTTCTTAGAATTCATCTACAAAGGCCACACCTATACCTCTCCATCTTTTCTCCTTTACACCAGTTGGTCACAAGAGATGGCTCTTATCTTTGCCAAGACCAAACTCTCTATATGTGTACTTGATGCCATCCTTCCCCACTTTTCTAACAATTGCATCCTCCAGGCAGAGCCAAGATGGCGGAGCAGAAGCACAACCTTCCCCAATTCATGTAAAAAGGAGACTCTAAACAAACTTTGGAGCTGCAGGACCCACAAAATGATACAGAGAAGCTAACCTCCTGCTGAGGACAGCCTGGCAGGTTGGCAGGAATCCAGTGCAAAGCTCTGGGACCCCAGCCCAGAGCCATGCTGAGGCTTTAGGCCCAGGGCAGGCCTGACCAGCTGCCGGCCAGAGGGACTCCAGATCAGCAGCAGCTGTGGCCATTTCCAGATTTATCAACACACAGATGCAAAGGACAAGGTGAGAGGCCAGTGCAGTCTGGACTTTGGGACCCAGTAAGTGGGAGTGACTGACTGGCTTTTACCCCCAGGGCGAGAAGCTGCAGAGATACCTGCACAGCCAACCAGCGCCACGTGGCAGCTTCAGCTCCTGGCCTACAAGAGTGTAGGGGGACCAAGCACCAGTCTGAGGGGTAATGGCTCTTGCTTTAACCTGCTGGGATCTGGATTGCAGTCTGGGGTGGAGATCCTGGGGTGTGTGTCCACCTTGCCAGAGCATGTGGAGACCTTGGCGAGGTCTAATCTAATACCTCCCGGCAGTTGAGAAAACCCCAGCATTTGGGATGAAAGCTCCCCTATCTGGTGGCAGAGTCCTACTGTGGCAAAAAGCCCAAAAGTCAGGCAATTGAGTGGCAAAATGAGCAGGCAAAGGAAACAAAGCAGACAGAAGATTCCAACATTACACTCCTATTTTGGGGACAAGAAGGAGCAAGGCATGGAACAGGAGGAAAACAAGTCAGAACTCCTGCACCAAAAGCTTCAAAGGAAAATACAAGGTGGTTACAGGCCATAGAGGACCTTAAGAAGCAGATAAGAGAAGTGGAGGAAAAATTGGGAAGAGAAATGAGAACAATGCAAGAAAATTATGAAATGAAAGTCAACAGCCTGACTGTTGAAAATAATACCTTAAAAAAAAGACTGACTCAAAAGGCAAAGGAGGCTCAAAAAGGCAATGAGGAGAAGAATGCCTTAAAAAGCCGAATTTGCCAGATGGAAAAAGAATCTCCAAAGCTAAATGAGGAGAATCATTGCTTCAGAATTAGATTGGAGCAAATGGAAGCTAATGATTTATGAGAAATCAAGAAGCTGTTAAACAGTTCCAAACAAATGAAAGAATAGAAAGCAATGTGAAATATCTCATGGGAAAAACCACTAACCTGGAAAATAGATCCAGGAGAGATAATTTAAAAATTATTGGACTACCTGAAAGCCATGACCAAAGTAAGAACCTAGAAAGCATCCTCCAGCAAGTTCTCAAAGAAAACTTCCCTGATGTTTTAGTACCAGAGGGCAAAATAGAGGTTGAAAGAATCCACTGATCACCTCCTGAAAAAGAACCCAAAAAGAAAACTCCTAGGAATATTATAACCAGGTTCCAGAATTCCCAGATTAAGGAGAGAATATTACAAGCAGCCAGGAAGAAACAATTTGAATATTATGGGAACACAATCAGGATAACCCAGGATCTGGCAGCTTCTACACTGAAGGATCAAAGGGCTTGGAATGTGATATTCTGGAGGTCAAGGGAGCTGGGATTAAAACCAAGAGTCACCTACCCAGAAAAACTGAGTATCATTTTTCAGGGGAAAATATGGTCATTCAGTGGAATAGAGGACTTTCAAGCATTCTTGCTGAAAAAACCGGAGTTGAATAGAAAATTTGACATTCAGATACAAGAAGCAAGAGAAGCATGAGAAGGTAAACAGGGAAAAGAAATCATAAGGAACTTATCAAAATTGAACTATTAACATTCCTACATGGAAAAACAATAATTGTAACTTATGAAACCTTTCTCAGTAGTTGAAGGGATTAGAAACATATATATGTATATGTATATGTATATATGTCTATATATGAGGGTATATGGGCATATGAATACATATGTGAATGTGTGTATATATGTTTAAAGGTATCCATAGATAGAGGGCACAGGACCTATTTAACAGGAAGGGATGATACTTAAAAGGTGAAATTAAGAGGTGAGAGGAATATAATGAGAGGAGATGGGGAGAGACAGATTGGGGTAAACTATTTCATACAGAAGAGGCAAGGGAAAATGGTTACAATGGAGGGGGAGAATAGGAAGGCAAAAGGGAATGGGACAACCTTATTCCCATTGAATCTGGCTTGAGGGAGTGAAATACACACTAAATAGGGGATCTCACCCTCCAGGAGAATAGGGGGGGAAGGGGATGAGAGGGGGGATGATGGAAGGGAGGGCAGCCTGGGGGAGAGGGAAGTTGGAAGCACCCACTTTGAAAAGGGACAGGATCAAAGTAGAGAATAGAACAAGTGGGAGGTGGGATAGGAGGAAGGGAAATATAGTCAGTCTTTTACAATATATCTACTATGTTATTGTTTTGCATTAGCCACACATATACAACCTATACTGAACTGCTTATCTTCCCAGTAAGTGTGGGTGACAAGGAAGGAAGGGAATGAATCTGGAATTGAAAATTTTAAAATCAAATATTGAAATATATGTGTATATATATATGTGTGTGTGTGTGTGTGTGTGTGTGTGTGCATGTATGTGTATTTGTATATATATACTATTATTAATACCATCTTACATGTAATTAGGAAATAAGATATACAGGCACTGAGGCATAGAGATCCACTGGCAAAGTCAAAAAGAGTATGGGAGAAAATATGGGAGAGAGCAGATTGGAGGAGGAGATATCCTGTGGGACTGCTATTTTGAGGTGGTGGGTAAGGGGAAAACGGGGAGAAAATTTGTAACTCAAAATCTGATGGAAACGAATGATGTAACTCAGAAGTTAATAAAGCATTAAAAAAATTGCATCCTCAAGTCATTCCTACTTTAATTTTCAACCTCTCCTTATCAACTGTTTCCTTTCTGGCTGCCTTCAAACATAACTGTATATCTATCCTTTAGAAAACAAACAGAAACAAAAAACACTAGACCCTACCATCTTTTCAATTATCCAATCCTTTTCTCAAGGAAACTCATAGGGAAGAAAAAAAGAAAAAAAAAGTTTTGTGCAATTATCATCTTTCCCTCAACCTTTCCATCCCTCATACCTTCTTTAGTATAGAGTGCAACATCATTCTCCCAACCCCCTTCCATCTCAAACCTAGGTGTCATTGTGGATTTCTCATTATCTCACAACCATATCCAATCTGTTGCCAATGTTTATAATTTTCACCTTGTGACATCTCAAATATACCCTCTTCTCTCCTCTGACGCTATCCCCACTCTGGTACAGGTCATCACCACCTTACATTTGGACTATTGCAATAGCCTATTAGGTCTCTCTTGTCTAACTTAAGTCTCTCCCCTTTCCAATCCATCCTCCATCCAGCCACTAAAGTGTTTTTTTCTTAAGCCAGGTCTGACCTTGTCATTTCCCTACTCAATAAACTCCAGTGTCTCCCTGTCACCTTCAGAATCAAATACTTCTCTGGCATTCAAGCTCTTCATAATCTAGCTTCTTCCTACTTTTCCAGTATTTTTACACATCCCTACTCACCAAGTACTTTCTGATTGAATGACACTAACTCCTTACTCTTCCATGAACAATAAACTTCATCCCTTGATTCCAGGCATTTTCTCTGATTGCTTAGAATGCTCTCCCTCCTCATTTCTCCCTACTAGATACCCTAGTTTCCTTTAACTCTCAGCTAAAATCCCATCTTCTATAGGATCTCTTTCCCAATCTCCTTTCATTCTACTTCATTCCCTCTGCTAATTATTTCCTGTTTATTCTGTATATAGCTTTGTATATATTTGCTTGTTGCTTCCTCCATTAGACTGTAAAAACTGTTAATAGAGGGACTGTCCTTTGGCTCCTTTTATATTCCCAGTATTTAGCACAGGACTGGCACATAACTAGTGCTTAATAAATGCTTATTAAATGACTGTATTGAACTCAGTTCTTTCTCTTCTCTCACTCTCTATCCCTATGTCATCCTAGCTTCTGACTGCATCGTTAACTAAAATGTCTCTCCAAATTTAGCAACTTTTAATTACTAAATCTAATAATCTCTTCTCAGTTCTTATCCTTCTAGAACTTTCTAGAACATTTGAGACTGGTGTCTTACCATTCCTACTGGAATTCTTCTTGTTTTCCCCTGACTGTTCTCAGCTAGTTCAAGTCCTCATTTTCTGACTATTATTTATCAGTCTCCTTTTGCTTGCTCTTTATTCAAGTCATTCCTCTGTGAGTATACTTCTTAATTTTTTCCTGGACTTTTCTTCTCTCCCTCCACACTCTTTTTCTCTTGTAACTCTATCAGCTTTCATGAATTTAACATCATATTTAAGCACATGATTTACAGATCTATATATCTGATTTCCATCTTTCCCTCGAGTCCTAGTCCTACATCACCAATTTATTATTGGACATTGCAAACTGGATATCTTGGGCACATCTCAAATTCACCATATCCAAAGCAGAAGTAATTATATTTTCCCAAAATCCGTTCTTACAAACCCCGCAATTCAGATACTACAGTTCTTCCAACCTCCTCATTATCTTCCATTTCTCAATTTCTCTTACTCCACATATGCAATCAGCTGACAAATCTCATGGTTTCTAAATCCATAACATCATTTGTATCTTACTCCTCCTTTCTCTTTTCACAAAGTTACCATGTTTTCAGGATTTTGTGTCCTTTGACCCCGACTACTGCAACACCTCCCAATTGGTCTCCCTGACTTGAGTATCCTTCTATTCCAGTACATTTGTAGAGTACTGTCTACACACTACTGCCAAAATGTTTTTTTTTTCCTTAAGTGCAGATCTGACTTAGTCATTCCTCTGCTCAATCCTATGCCCTCTTGCTTTTAGGATAACACACACACACACAAACAATCCTTTATTCATTTTTAATACCTTTTACAATCTCACTTATTGTTCATTATTTGCCTTCCAGCACTATCTGGTCCATCAAATTTAACATTTTACTTCATATTCCTCACATAGCAAATTTGAACTCTCATCTCTGACTTTGCACTGTCCCCTTAATTCTGTTACCCCTCCTATACCTGGAAGGCATTCTTTCCCCCTCTTCCTTCAAGTTCAGGTTTTTATATAAACACTTGCCTTAACCAATCCCCCTTAACTTTTAGTGCCTTCCATTCTAAAGTGCTTTGTTTTCAACTACTTAGTCTTAATTTGTATTTATTTTTATATTTATTATATATATGTATATCCATGTATCTATATGAAAACAGCTGAACATATATGTGATTATATATATATATATATATATGTATATATATTGTCTTCCAACAGATGGTAAGATCCATTTGATTAGGACTCATCTAGCACAGTAATGAATACATAGCAGACTTCAGTAAAGGTCTGTTGATTGAATTATAAGATAGGAGGCCATCTATACTGAGGGAATTACATTCCCATGTCAGGAATTCTCCAGAATTACAAAACCATAGAACTTCAACTATTTTATCAAAATACAACAAAGCTGCCTTTTAATTGTATCTGATTTCTTTAAAAGAAGATTTCTGTAAAAGAATAGCATTTTGGCCAAGACATTTAATTTTGTTTATAAGTGACAGTACTATTGACTTTCAATTCAATTATAACCTTCAAGCACCTCTGCAAAATTCTTAATTATCTGTAGGTGTCTGAATTATAACTGGACATCTTCAAATATTATTTACTACTTCACCATTTCCCTTCTTTCACTGGATTTTAGTATTTTTGGAGGAAGGTGTGATGAATATTTAAAAAAAAATAATTCATGGGATACAGTATAACTGAAGTCCATAGGAAGTATAGCATCACAGAGAAATATTGAAATTGAAGGACTCTTTAGGCACTGAAGTAGGAATTGAGAGTTCTCTGGGTAGAGTGAGAGGGAACAGTTTGCATTATTTATCTTAAAATAACACAAATGTTGGTCTTGTTTTTAATACCTGTAAGTAAGAAGATTATTTGGCTTCTAAAAAGACAAAACTAGGCCCTTTATAAGGGGCAGACATTTTTCACGAATTTCCAGAGTTGCTGGCATAGGAAGTGACTATTGAATTTATGTAATGACTTCCTGCATGGTTTACAACTTCTACGACTTATCTCACTTTGAAGGAAAAAAAAAAAAACATGGTGCTTATCCTCACTTGTAAGTGTGAGTGAGGGTTGAGAGCAATTCAGCCTCTAACAAATGAATAGTGGTGACTTCCTCAACTTTAAAATAAGGGTTGGCATTCTAGAGAGCAATTTGGAAATATGCCCAAAGGCCAATCAAACTGTGCATACCCTTTGATCTAGTGATACCACTACTGGGTCTGTATCCCAAAGAGATCATAGAAAAGGGAAAAGGTTGTACGTGTACAAAAACTATTTATAACAGCACTTTTTGTGGTGACAATGAACTGGAAATTGAGGGGATACCTATCAATTTGTGAGTAACTGAACAAGTTGTAGTATATGAATGTAATGGAATACCATTGTGCTATAAGAAATGATGATTTCATGTATTTCAGGAAAACCTGTTAAGACTCATATGAATTGAGGCTGAGTGAAGTAAGCAGAACCAGGAGAACATTGTACACAGTAATAGTAACACTATGCAATGATTAATTGACTATCATTGACTTAGTTTTTTTATTTTTCCAGCAATATGATTTAAGACAATTCAAAAGATTCATAATGAAAAATGCTATCCACATCCAGACAAGGAATTCTGGAGTCTGAATGCAATTCGAAGCATACTGTTTTCATGTGTGTGTGTGTGTGTGTGTGTGTGTGTGTGTGTGCGCGCACGTTCTCTCTTTTATTCTTTTCCTTCTTTTACTACATGACTAATATGGAAATGTTTACATGATTGCAAATGTAAAATCTGTTTCAGATGGCATACTGTTTTGTGGAAGGGGAATGGGAGGGTGGGAAGAAGAAAAATAGTTTGAAACTCAAAATCTTACCAAAAAAATTAATATTGAAATCTATCTATACATGTAATTGGAAAAAAAAAAATACAATTTGCCAAAAAAAAAAAAGGAAAGAGCAGAAAGAATGTCAGGAATCCTACAATTCATAATGAACTGAATAATGAATGTTAAAATTAACAAAAATAGTTTTTCTTTGCTATCATGGGAGCAAGAGATCAAAAGAGTGATGGGGATTGGATTGTTGTTGGGGATAGGTAAATTAATGATAATGGAAACAAGGCAGATCTATTCAACTTATTTTGCTCTTGGGTTGTTTTTTTTGGGGGGTCATTTTTTCCTGCTAAGAAGAATGATCTTTGCACTGGAAAGGATAGAAAATACATTATGGGAGTTAATTCTCTCTCTCTCTCTCTCTCTCTCTCTCTCTCTCTCTCTCTCTCT
>NW_027187372.1:17339232-17351496 GCF_028583685.1 Petaurus breviceps papuanus
TCTCTCTCTCTCTCTCTCTCTCTGTCTCTCTCTCTCTCCCTCTGTGTGTGTTTCTCTCTCTCTTCCTCTCTGCCTCTCTCTGTATGTATGTATGCATGTCTATCTATATCTATATCTTACCCTTGTCTTCAAGGTACTTACAATTTAATGCAGGACACAACATGCAAACAAATATATACGAAACAACCTCTATTCAGGATAAATAAGAAATGGTTAATAGAGAGAAGGCATTAGAATTAAGAGAAGTTAGGGAAGGCTTGCAGTAAAAGATGGGAAATTCCTTGAGGAAGTCATCTGAAGTAGGTATCTCTCCTTCCACTTTATTTTCATTCTTTTTAAAATCTCTGCAATATGATTTCTTACTTAAAATCAATTTAATTAATAAATCCTTTTCTTAATCTTAATTTTTTTCACCTCCCTGTAACATTTAATCACTGTTGATCACCCTCTCCTTCTGAATATCACCACTTTCATAGTTTTCCTTACACTGGTCTCTCTTGAATCTTCTCTTTCTTTTCTCCTTTGCTGGTTGTTCATCCACCTAAGGCTCAGTCCTGGATGAGTGTGAGTGTGAGTGTGTGTGTGTATGTATGTATGTATGTATGTATGTATCTATCTATCTATCTATCTATCTATCTATCTATATGTTGTAATGGAAATGCAAATTTAAAGATCTTCCCTGCCCTTAGGCCCTTTGATAGGCTTAAGAGACTGTGAGAACCTTCCTTGATTTGAAAATATACTCTGGCTCCTAATAGGCTGAATGTGATCACATGGAGCCTGTGCAGGAGGCTTGGTTTTCAGGAATGCCCACACCTTGATGCTGTGTGATTGGGCAGTAGGTCAAGAGGGTGGCTACATTCTCTGACCCAGGAGAAGGCTATATAATCCCTGATGTAAGGCTTTGCTTTGGGGCTCACTTTGAGAAGTGTTCTGTGATTTGATTTGATCAGATGAGACTCTGGGAAGCCATTGTTGAGAGCCCCCCGGCTTTGAAAAACCCAGATGTTGATTTGGTTATGGATGTAATGGTTGGACAGTTTGGAAACCTGTCTACTTGATCTGTTTCTCTGTCTTGATAATTCTGTCTGTATACTCTGAAGTTTGGGGTGCTGACCTTTTTCCCCTGAACTAGGTAAACAATACATATTTGACTGAATAAAGTAAGCTTGTTAACCCATTTTGAGTTGCTTTCCTTTAACAAAGCAGATCTAAGAACATGTGTTGGCAGCCACCCTGGGGACGCTGGGGTGCTTGCTGATACATATGTGTGTATAGAGTTTTATCAGAGATAGAGATAGATATGTAGAAAGAGACAGAGAGAGCTTGGCATTAATTACACTTTCTATGTGGTAGAGCCCCAAATATATATAATCTGCCCTAATTAATTTAATTGAGTTATAGTCCCATATTACAATTGTTTCTTGGATATGTGGAATGAAATATGCCAAAGACACATTAGAAGCAGCTGGTGAGGCAGTGGATTTAAAATTTTCTCCTAGAGTTAGAAAACTTGAGTTCAAGTCTAACTTCATAAACTATCTGTGCAAGTCACTAAATCTCTATTTGCCTCAGTTCCTTCAACTGTAAAATGAGTATAATAATAGTACCCACTTCAAAGAATTATTTTGAGGATCCAGATGAAATAATATTGGTAAAAGTTGCCTGCCATGTAATAGGCACTACATACTTATTTTTTTTTGCCTCATTGCTTTTCCCCATAGATACCTCAAATTTAACATGTCTAAAATAGAATCCATTATTTTTCCCTTAAATACTCTCCTCTTTGAAACTTCCCTACATCTTTCAAGGACATTGCTATCCTCCCAGTCATCTAGTCTCACAACCTTTGTACTGTCCTTGGCTTCTCATTCATGTCAACCTTTACTTATCCAGTTTATCAATAAACATTGTTATTCTTTCCTTCATAATGTTTCTTGTACATGTCCCCTCTCTCCACTCATACAAACAATGCCCTAGCTCTGACTCCCATCATTTTTCTTCTGCAACATTGGGAGACATTCTAATTGTTCTCACTGTGTCAATGTATCATTGTTCCAATCCATCCTCAATTTAGCAAAGTGATTTTTGTAAATCAGAAGTCTGCCCATGTCATATACCCCTCACCAGGAAACTTCAATGGCTCCCTATTACTGTCCAGATACAATATAGAATCTGTATATTTAAAGCTTGTCATAATATGGTCCCTTTTTAACTTTCCTGTTTTCTTGACATTTACTTCCATTTTCACTCTTGACAAGAAAGCTAAAATGTCCAGCTTGCTGTTCTTCACTAACAACACATTTCCATTTCACGAATCTTCAGAGAACATCTGTATATATGTATACAGTATACACATATACTCTACATATGCTAACTTACACATACTACATAAATCTATATAGATAAAGATATAATACCTAGTTATTTACATGTTATATCCTCCATTAGAATATGAGCTCTATGAAGACAAGAACTGTGTTTTTAATTTTTCTTTCTATCCCCAGTGCTTAATGCAGTGTCTAGGACACAGCAGTTGGTTAATAAACCTTTTTTATATTGACTGATAATCTGCTTTTAGCAAATCAGTTGTCACTTTTTTCCATTTCAACTCATCCTGATCCCAGGCTCATTTGTAGTTTCCTTATTTTTTTTTAATACTCTTTGTATTAGTAGCCTGCTATTTCTCTTAAGGAAGAGCCCCTTGGCATTGTGCTACCTGCTCCCAGAACACAAAGATTCCTACTTCCTGTTTTATGTGGAGCAAACTAAGCTCTATTTTCTTTTTAATGTTAGATCTCTCTGACACCTACTGCTTATTTAAATGAAAAATTCCCCTTGTGCCTCAACCACTTGTTTAAATTCCCCTCCTACTGCCCATTGCTAGGACCTTCCCAGTTTGACTCTTCTGCCTCATTATGTTTATATAGTCTTTTGGTCTCAGTCATCCTATTTATATTTCCTTTGCCATGCATCTAGTACCAATACAGGCAATAACTTATTGAAAAAATCAAAGTAGGAGCTTTTAAAAAGCAATCTCTTCTACATTTAATGAAAAAAACAATGCTGTGTATTGCAGAGTGATTGGGGATTTAATTTAATATTAAGTGATAAAATGATTTGAACATCTGTGGTCATTTTGTAGGTTTCTTTATATTCTTTTTACAAAGAATTTGCATTTAAATGAATAAGCTCCATTTATTTCAGCTTTCAAATTATCAAGGCCTGAAGGTCAGGGTTATAAGGAAGAATAGAGTTTCATACCAATCACCCTTGAAGAATGCAGCCTGGGCTTTGTCTGAATTGCTGTGCCCTCACAGACTTGTTTTCCTGCAAAATAGATGTCCTACTGGGGCCATTGAGAGGGAAAGGGAAGCTTGCCAAACACATTTACAGTATTTTTTTCCACCATACTAAAGTATGGTGGAAAAACAAATTCATCCAACACAGTTGCTTCTTTCTTTGGGATTCCTTACCAAATACTTGTCGCTTCAGTAGAACTCAGAGAAATGCTTACATGAGAGAACGCTTTCAATCATTATCATGCAATGTAGCTGTATCATTTTCCATATTTAAAGGTTAACTTGAGTCACTTTTTCTCTACCTTGAGTGAGAACCCACACTGTCATCCCCAGTCTAGACTTTGGGACCAATGCAGCAAGGGGAAGTATAGTATACATCTATTCAAAATTCAAAGTGCTCAGCATTAAGGCATCTTTGTTGCTGGTCCCAATCTGAATCTGTAACCTATTTCTAGGAATTAGGCTTACTTTGTCCATTGTGACTTTTCTATACACCTTCCACCCCACTCCAATTACTGAGTTCTTTTCTTGAATTCCTTTCTAGTTCCATTTTTCAAGAGTCACTGGGAAAGGGGATATAGTTTCCATGCTAGTGATAGAAATGTAAGAATCTAGTCAACTTTATGGAATACAGACTAGACTGCATTTTACTTGTCCCATAACCACAGATTAGTTCTTTTGGTAAATAGGGTTCTCACAAAAACATTGTAGGAAATGTGCACACACAATCATAGAATACAGAACCCTTGGTGAAGGTAAGAAGGAAGAAGATGAACATCTACTCCAGTAGCCCTCTTGATAGCTTTACCACCCAAGCATTTCCCTTGGACTGTGAGCTCCTAGGGAGCAAGAGCTGTTTTTATCTTTTTTGGATTATTCCTAACATTTAGCAAGGTGACTGACACATTTAATAAATGCTTGTTGACGAGCATATAATAATGACTATATCTAAAGAAAAACATTCTGGTATACCCATACAATGAAAGACAGGTATTCCATTCACTAAATCCTCATGACTTAGGTGAAATCTTCCTTGACTGAGAAACTAATCTTGCCCAAGGGCTATGCTGCTAAGTCTGCGGGACACCAACCAGCAATAATCATCATGCTTTCTTCTCTTTAAATACCCCAGCTAAAGATCATGTGGAAAAACAAGATCATTATCTGTTGTGCAATTTTCCTGATCCATGTGGCCTTCTTGGGTTTCCCTAAATAAAGTCCTAAAAGTACTGAGGCATTGCCTTAAATATATTTTATAATAATAACAGATAGTATTTGCTTTTGCATTGTCAACAAATAACAATTATATTGCCTTACATATACTGGGTTCTCAAATACTTGAATGATTGAAAAGAGCTCAATTAACCTCACATCCATACTTCAAGGATCTTTTTTTCCCCTAATCCAGCACTTAGTACAGCATCTGGAATGTAGTAGGCATTGTTGACTGATTGATCAAAATTCATGTGAATATTTTCTCTAGCAAAATATATCCAACATTTACAAGTTGTTTCATGAGTTACTATGACTAGAAACTGTGTTGTGCTAGATCCAGCTCATACCAAGAGAGTCAGTTATAATATTTTCAGTGTGAACATTTAAACTTTGGAAATTGGCAAATATTACAAATCAAAGTTTGAATTTTTTTGATGGTTGACTTAAGCAAATGATGGAGGAGATACAGGAATGTAGTAGGGGTGACGATTGGGTACCTCCTAAGTTTAACGCTTCCTATTTTTACAATTATACTTTTGGGAAAAAACAAACTGATGGGTTTCTTCATAATGCCAGGTGATGGTATTTATTCTAAAATGTAAGTTTTGTAACTCTACCTTGGTCCCCTTAGTTGCACCTTGCTTTAACTTTAAGGTATTCTTATTGTTATTTTCAAAATTAATATTTCAATAATTGGATAACAACTTTGCTTACCATAAATGTAAGAAAGGAAAAATAATTTTACCAGTTATACTAGTTACAGAAAAAGCAGATTCAAAAAACCTTGAAGTTGTTAGATTTAAAATATCATAAAGATGCCAATTCTATTCAACAAACATTTATTAAGTTGAATAAATAAAACAAAAGTGCTGGTCAATGTTTTATTTAGATACAAGTTATAATCCTCTAATGAAATAATGGTCATCAAATCTCAAACACAAGACTCCAAGTTGTGGCATTTATTTTAATATTCTAGGAATTCTCTTAAGTATCTAGGTTTGAAACTGTAGATGTCAAAGTAGCTTTGTATTGCAGGAAAAGTGTGGGACGTCATGCTCACATCAGAGATATGCAGACTAGACACAAGATAATTGCATGTCTATCACATAAACTGAACGATTTTCTGGTCTGACATCTGTGCCCTACCAACATAAAAACGAATGAGTAGTTTCAGAAAAAAAATGACATTGCTGTTCATCAGATTTGAAAACTATGATGAAGCTAAATTGCTATTAAATAAAGATCATAGTTCTATCTAGAATGACCAAAAGTATTTTTATCTATTATCTCTCCCCTGTTATATATTATTATCAATCTTTTTGGTTAGACCTTTAAAAAGCATAGTGTATGTATCCACAGAACATTGCATTTAATAACCTTCCAGTTTAATACTGAGATGGATTTATTCTTTCATCATCGAGGCTGTACCTTTTACCAAGGCGGAGCACAGCCTCTTCATGCCTTTTTATTTTGGATCATTCTTTTCTGAGCTTTCTGTTTGTTTTCCTCCATTGAATCTAGAATAACATGATAATATGATTCAATAGCATAAGATAAGAGGATGACATGGTTCTTTACTAAATTGGATGCTGACAAGTCATATCATTGTCTGAAGGAAACATATGAGAAATTAGGCTATAATTAGAAGAAGAGTTGTATGAATCAGGTTACAGTATCAACTACTGACAGAAGAAGCAATAAACTGATTTTCAAAGTGAACTTGGTGGGAATGGATGAGGAGATCTTAGTGGACTTCCAGCTATCTAAGGGTGATGGCACTTTCTGAAGATTAAAAGGAAGCTGAGTGATGTGGTGAGCAGCCAGAAGGTAATGGCTTCCTGCCACATGATCCATACACCTGTGTAGGCCCAGTGAATGTAGTGCTGCTATACTGACATTCTTTTTCCTGGAGAAGCTTGCATTGCTTTGCAGACCTCAAATATAAAGCAACAATTCCCGAAGAGTTGCCTCTTCCCTTTCCCAACCAAGTTTTTCTGATTCTTTTTGTTCAAAAAAAAATTATTTTTTTGCATAGAAGCATATCAAAACATTTTTTTTCAAAATATCAGAGAATGAGCATGTATATTTAATTTGTAAGGAAAACTTTGGGAAGGCATTGGGCAGAAGTTCTTCAGCAAAACATTTTGTTAATTTTCCCATTCACTGTATACAAACCAAGTTTTGAGTATAAATAAGTTCCTTTGTTATACTAGTATGTGCTTGGTATTTGGTTTAGTCAGAAAATTTGAGATTTTTCTGGATGCTGCAATTCCTGAATGTATTAATAACAACTCTATTCCTGTGGTTGGGGCAATACATGTACCGGTTTGTAAAGTAAGGTAAATCTTCTTTGGTAAAATATATTCACATTCTTACACTTAAATTTTCAAAAGTGCCTCTGTGAGTATGTAAACCTCTTTGCCTGGGTTAACCTTGTTATGCTACCAATTAAAATGTGCTGGGTGAGACTCTTTGGTAAAGTTTAATAATATGGGACTTGTGTTTTTCAGCAATATAATTTATAATTTGGGAAGTAATTGTTGATGTTTTCAGATAAAGGTTGAACAGAAGCCTTCTAGAACTAGAAGTCTAGTACAGTTTTCACCTTCATTTTGTTCTTACACATCCTAAATATTCTCAGTAAGTTTAAAACATAATTTTATCTATCACTATAACTATACAATATTTTCAGAAAGTCAAATTTTCAGGTACTCTGAAGAATGCTGTGATGACCAGCCCTTGTAGGTGGACAGGAATAAAACTAGGAGAGTTAGGGATGGAACTTTGATAGACAAGAACTTTTACTTCAACTCTGAGTTTTATGGATTTCTTACCATAACACAGTTTTAAAAAATTTGGTTTCTATTTGGAAAAAAAAGTCTATTTTTCAGTTACTACTGTTTATTTCTGACCAACCAGCCAGTTATTAATAAAATATTAGAAGTAACTTGTACTGCTTTGTAATTTAGTAAAAAAGTAAACTTAATTCAATAAGAAAATAACCTTTACTTGACTGTTCTAAACTGGCTTTTTTATATGTGTCTTAAGTTATACATAATCAAGAGTAAGCTATTCCAGAATGCATACAAAATGAACAAGAAGAGAGGGATTTAAAAAGTCAAAGGCACGAAAAGGAGTGCCTTTCAAAAATAAGGGACAGTTAAAAGAACAGAGGAAGGGGGGAAGGGCAAGATCACAGTACTCTGTAGTGAGAGAGCCACACGTGTAGGGAATGACCCAAAATGTAGGGATGCCACTTTGGAGTGAAGGCTGTCTTTGTGTGGCTCAAAGGGAGGCAGAATAGATATCTCCACCCTCTTCTAACCCTTCACCATTCTCTAAGGGAGACATTCATTTCTGCCAACAGAAGGCTGGGGCTAGAGGTTTCTCTTCTCAGAGAATGGGGGTGCCAGGTAAGAATTGTATTCATCTGCTCCCGTAAATACTATTAGTCTACGGGATATGATGTGGTTCTGTCTAACTTCTCATCAATTTGTTATTATTATTATTGGGGGAATGGAACTCCAACAAAGATTTGACCCCTTTTACCACAAAATACCAGTTCCACAATAAACACTCATAATGAATAGCAAAGAAACCAGTTTAGCCCTATCATAGCAAAACAGGTATCAGAGAAGGTGTACATAGGGTAATATATACCTGACAATACAGTGAAGGAACTGTCTCATTGAAAATGAGGTAACTCAGTTCAACTAAGAGATAGATCTCAAATCTCATCCAAGGGGAAACTCTCTGCATTCTCTAGTGTAGCAAGCTGGCGATAAGGACATAATAGAGATTGCCAGCTCTTCACATGACTCCCCAGAGTCTTTTCCTTCAGCACCTGTGGTTGACCTCTTCCATCTTGCCTCTTAAAACTGGAAGTGAGAAGTAGCCAAAGTGACTGGCTGCTTGAAGAGTTCTAAAGGAAACTGACAAAGGCTGGAGCTCTCTAACCTCTCACTACCTCCACTCTGTCCTTCACACAAGGCAGAACATTCATCCCCACCAAATAGGAGAGAGTCCCATAGCAATGGACTTTAGGATAAGTGTTACATATCTGTAGGCCAATACAAAAAAAAAAATTAAAAGAACTTTTGTTGGTTGATTATTTTCCTTAGTGCCCAAAAAGGACCAAAATGACATCACTATGTTGGGGTCAACCTACAGTGTGTCCAAGTAGACAATCAGAACAGTCCAAGCTTGAAACACTCTACCACAGGTCAGGCACAAATAGTCCATAAGAACATTTGGAGTTGGTGTGGCTAGGTGGCTCAGTGAATAGAGCACCAGTCCTGGAGTCAGGAGAACCTCAGTTCAAATCCGGCCTCAAACACTTTACACTTACTAGCTGTGTGACCTTGGCCAACTCATTTAACCCCAATTGCCCTGCCTTACCCCCTCCAAAAACAAACAAACCAACAAAAAGGAACATTTGGAGTGGAGATGTCTCTAAATTTGAGCATCTTACATATCTTTTGAGCTGCTGCTCTTCTGCTTTGCTCATGCAGCACACTGCTTTCTTTGATTCAGGCATGCCATGTGGAGCGGTTCTGTTGCTAGTGTTTCCCATTTCTCACAAATGATTCTCAAGTTCTTCAGCAAGTCCTTGAGAAGATCCTTGTATCGCTTTTTTTTTTTTACTTCCATGCGAGTGATAACTTTTAACAGAGTTCTCCACAAAATAGTATTTAGACAAATATATATTTGGCATTTGAACAACGTGGCCACCCCACCAGGATTTTTGCATTTAGCTTCAGATTTTTAATGTTTGCCATTTTAGCTAGAGAAAGTACCTGAGTGTCCAGTACCTTATCTTGCCAGGTGATCTTCAGAATCTTCCTAAGACAATTCAACTGGAAGTTATTCAGTTTTCTGGCATAGCATGGCACTAGTATATTATCCAGGTTTCACAGTTATACAATAATGAGGTCAGTAGTGCTGACCTTCTCTGTAGACCTTCATCTTAGTGAGCAGCCTAATACCTCAGCTCCTGACTCAGGTATCACTTGTTAAGAGGATGACCTTTTGCAAGTCATAAAACTTTTCGATGTTCTCAGAAAACTCTTAAGATTATCTCTTAACAAAGCAGTTATTGACCTACATTGATAGAGGAAATTCCCTTACTGTGTCTTCCATGTGCTATCAAAGTCACAAGTCCAAGGGGGAAATTTTTTTTTAAACTAACCCTTACTTGCCTAAGATTCAACATCTTTGATATATTTTTTTCCTAATATATAATGCCAGTATGATTTCATTTGAAAGGATCAGTCTGAATGTTCGAGTCAACTCATAATTTATAATACTATTTCATTTGGTGATTGTATCAGCTGCCATGGATTTAATCACCATCTCTATGTTGATGATGCTCAAATGTAACCTATCTTGCTCTCGTTCGTTGTTTTCTTTCATACTAGAAGAGGTCAGCACATGGAGACACTTTGAATGCTGTGGGTAAGTTCATTTACCTTGGGTGGCATACTTTTCAGGGACATACTCATAGATAATGAGGTTGATGCATGCATTAGTAGAGCTAGCTCAGTGTTTGAGAGGCTTCAAAAGAAAGCGTGGGACAGAAAAATTACTGGACTGCCTGCCAAAAAGGCCTACAGAACAGTTGTGCCTACCTTATTGTGCAGGTTTCATAGACAATGAAGCCTGGACAGGAAACATCATGCCAGAACCTAATTTAATCTCTCTGCTTACTTGGGCTCTAGCTGGTTTTTTAGACATCTTAATTTGGTTTCTAATAGACATCTTAAAAAATGTTCAAAACGGAACTTATACCTTTCTCCCTAAACTTTCTCCCTCCCACCCCCCAAAATTCTGTTATTGCTGAGGGCAACACCATCCTCCAAGTCCCCTAGGCATCAAAGTTGATTCTTCATTCTTTCTCCCAATCCTTTGCCACCCTTGCCATATCTTTCAAATATGTCCCTTTCTCTGATCAGACACCGCCCACACTGTGGCACATATCCTTGTCACCTCATTCCTATACTATTACAATAAAATGCTGGTATATATGTTGCTTCAAATCTTTCTCCACTGTAGGAGAGAGGGAGAGACTTTGGAACTCAAAATGCAAAAGGAAAAGATGCAAAAATAAATAATATTTTAAAGGGATGAAAAATAAAAGCAAGATACTTGATAAAATAAGTATTTACTGGACCTTTGTTATAGTATATAGAAGAACAAGCTCTAGGAAGTGGTAACATGTGAAGGAAGACAATCAATGTACAAACCATATATGTTGCAACTCTTACTTCAGTTACTCTAGTTCTACCTGTGACATCAAAGACAGATTTTCTTAATACTGACTTGAGCAAAGCAGCAAGCATTATTATAACTAGACTTCAAGAAAGTATGTCCTGGTTCACCTTTATATCATTGGACTAGCAGAAATACATCCTCTCTGTTATCTAGGCCTGAGTGATTAGAAAAGCTTCAGATTTTCCTGTAGTCTACTATCTGTCTGATGATCTCCATTCTTGAATCTCTAACTGTCAAATAGACTTCTGGCACTGGATGTCCTATAGATGTCTTAAAATCAACACTTCCATTAAACTAAAAACAAGTTTTCGTACAAATAAAACAAATGTAGCCAAGATCAGAAGGCAAACAGAAAATTGGGAGAAAATTTATAGAAAGCTTCTCAGATAAAGGTTTCATATCTTTATTTTAGACTCAAATTATTTTAGAACAAAACTACAGAAGAGAGAAAAGAAACAAAAACATATTATAAACTTAAATATTGGAACTTAAATACAAAGTTAGAAAGGGAAAAAAGCATGTCATGTGCGTAACAGAACATAAGAGCGGATTCAAAATATGTAAAAATAAATTTTCATTTCAAGAAAGCCTGTGTGATAAATAATACACATTGTGTTGAGAATTGTTGATCTTTTCTTTGCTTCCCTGTGAATTTTCTTTTGTTCTCTGTTGTGTACTTATTACTTTGTTCTTTTTTCCCTCCCACAAACCCTCCCCCCACAATGGCTGCAATGAAATTTAGATGTTTCTCTATAGCTATAAAAATATATATATACACATACATATACATATATAGACATATACTTTCCCAAACATATTCTACTCTTGATCTTTGTTTTTATATTTGTGCATATTTCCAGTTTCCTATGCCTCATCTAATTTACTTCTTTGTTCCTACTACCTTGCCCTCCCTCCTGTTACTTGCCTACCCCCCTCCAAGGATCTCTCCCCTATTCTCCAATTTCCATAAATCTAAACCCCCTCTATACCCCCCTTTTACCTATTCCCTCATTCTTCTTTCTAAAAATCCCTTGTCCTTTCTGCCCTCCCTATGACCTTACCATTTTATTTCTTCTGAATTTGGAAGACTTTTAAAACTCTTATAAATAAATAAATTTATATATATATATATATATATATATATATATGTATGTATGTATGTATGTATTGTTCCCTCTTAAACCCATTCCTGATGAAAGTAGCTTACCAGAACTATTAACCCTCCCCTCTCATCTAATTCCCGTTTATTCTTCCTCTTGTACTTCATTTGTATGAAATAATTATTCGTTTTAGCTATTCCTAAATGGCTTTACTTTTAAAATTCTTATCATATTCAGATTTACCCCAATCTTTCTTATGAGCTACCTAATTATTAATAAGAATCTTGGAAATAGATTTTACATTTTATCTCTCTCTATCTTTCTATCTATCATCTATCTATCTATCTATCTATCTATCTATCTATCTATCTATCTAT